>NC_134268.1:58984587-59284587 GCF_031893055.1 Leptodactylus fuscus
AAAACCATTCCAATTTCTCGTGGCTCCATGGTAAAATGAATTGCCCACCCCTGATATAGACACATAAAGTCTATAAAGTGAGGACAGTATACACTGCATAATGATGCAAATCAGTCTTTTGCATAACTTGTTACGTCTTTTTGTCCCTGGTTTGCCTGCGCTGCTATTTTTTGATCTGCATTCATGAATTCCGCTCCTCTTCCAAGTCAGTACCTTAAATGTACTAGTTACTGAAGGTTATTACATTTCTGTAACCTCTGTTCTTACTTTCCACTCTCTAACAGTTTTCTTTTCATTTCTAATTTTTTTTAAAAGCAAAAACTATGCAAAGCATTGGATGTCTCTGAATTCCCTGCAGCAAATGCTGTACTTTATTTCAGATTGTTGTTACCTGGTGTTTAGATGCACTTGCTCGTTTTTGCATTATAAAAGAGAGATAAAATTCTAGTTCACAGTTTATAACATAAAAAGAGTACATGCTTTGTTAGAGGACTGCGGTAGTATAAGACGTAAGAACTCTAGTTCAAAGTTCATTTTATTAATATTCTCTGGCTCTGTTCACACTTGTATTAAATCACAGACCAGCATCAGTTTCTAAGAAGATAATTCAAAGCTGACAATAACGGAAAAAAATATCTATATTTATGTGAAAAAAATAGCCTTTGAAGTTTAGCAACTGCACATTCTTCTAATACACTAATATATGTCCACTTTACATTTTGGGGGAAGATGTTTTTCATCTAAATCTATCATTATCCTTTAGTAAAGGGCCCTTCATCGTGAAAATACTATTAGAAAAGTGAGCTATTTATTAATTAGTAGAAATGTCTTAGCTCAAGAGGCGCTGTACCTTAGCAACAAGATAGTAATGGAGGTGATGCTACTACATGATCCCTCTCACCCTATAAATAGACATCTGTCATCATAGCTTTTAAAGGGAATCTCCATAATCTATTCTTGGCCAAGACCAAATGTAGCAAAAGGAAGCTCAAAAGAAAAGATAAGATAAGATAATCCTTTAATAGTCCCACAATGGGGAAATTCAGGGTGATACAGCATCATGGATAGTCCAGTAGTATACTTTATAGCGAAAGAGAAACTCATACAAGCTCATGGCAGATAGAGACATACTAGGAGTCATAGCAACTAAAAAGAAAGGAACAAAAGACACACTGCAGGATCATTTAGTTCTTTGTGCGAAGTGATGTTGATAATACAGCCCGACTGCAGTTGGAAGACACGAAGAGGGGGGCACAGCATGTAGATATAACAGGCAGAAACAGTTTTTTTGCAGAGGTGGGGGACATATGCAGCTATCATGATAACATGTGGTAGTTCCTTTGGTAGGTAGTGATCTCATGCTCAGCGGATAGTTCAATATCTTGCATCAGCACTATTGTTCCTTAACCATAAAAATGGCCCAAACAGTACCCCATCCTTCATCGCAAGCCCTCCTCCTATCTTCTTATTGCTGTCACATGTTCTGTCCACCGGAAGAAATCTGAAGCCATCAAGGGAGACAGGGTGCTGCTCTCTTGCCATGCTTCCTTAACTTGTGGGGGAAAAGGGGATGGTAGGTTCCTAGGCTGTAACAGAGTCCAACGTGTCCACAGTAAAAGAAAGAAATACCAGTCAGCCGACCATAGGCATCTTCCACACATCAGGAATAAAATATAAAAAACAAAAAAACTTTGGAAGTCTTCAGTAGGTGATACCTTTTTTAATGGCTAACTCATAATGATGACAGAATATGACGTTTCGAAGCTTCCTCTGAGCTTCTTCTTCAGATATAACTTAAAAACACTCTGTAGAGGCTGCATATTTATGACTGGACACAGGGCTAGAATTACAGGGGGGGGGGAAGAGGCTTATTACTATATACTTATAACAACAAACAATCAATTGCCAGATCCCTGGTTCTTATCTTAATGGCTGTCTTAATGATTTGTATAAAAAGACATAAACCCAAGTGAGATGTTCATCCCATTGTCCAATGTCTGGAATAGGGTCATGGCCTTGTACTCATAAATCAGTCGCTGTTTCCTTGATTTGAAGTTCCTTTTTAAGATCAAGATTTTCATGTCATTGATGATGTTATGATCTTCCTGGCAGAAGTGTTTTGGCACGGGAAGATCAGTTCTCTGTTGTTTGATTGTATGGCGATGTGAATTAATTCTCATTCTGAGTTTCTTTCCGGTCTCTCCAACATACAGATTTTCAGTGGAACATTTGGTGCAAATGATCAAATACACTACATTAGGTGTGTTACAGGTGAACACACCTGGGATTTTATATTCCCTGTTAAAGTTTGGGATCTCTATCCTGTCAGTGGTCAGTATGTGCGGGCAGGTCTTACACCTCTTCTGTCCACATGGAAATGTTCCTGTGTTAGTTGGAGGTGACAGTGAGCTGCTGACAACCATATTCCTGAGGTTTGGTGGCTGTCTGTAGCATAGGAGAGGGGGGTCAGAAAATATGGATTTTAGACGGTTGTCTTTTTGCAGTAGTGGATGTAATTTGCGTGTGATTCCTCTCAGCGTCTCCAGGTGGGGGTTATATGTGACGACCAGAGGCACCCGATTGTTTTCCTGTTTGGTATTGTATTTTAATAACTCCGATCTTGGTATCCTGGTGGCTCTGGTGATTTGGTTATCAACTGTTCTTGAATGGTAACCCTGCCTCAAGAATGTGTTTTTGAGGCCCCCAAGGTGTTCGTTCCTATCTGCAGGGTTTGAACATATGCGATGGTATCTGATGGCCTGGCTGTATACAATGGAGTTCTTTATGTGTTTAGGATGAAAGCTATCCCATCTTAGGTACGTAGGGCGGTCAACTGGTTTCCGATACAGCGATGTCTCAATTTTGTTGTCCTGTATCTTGATAACTGCATCCAGGAAGTTTATTTCGGAGAAGGAGTGATTGAGCGTCAGGTTGATGGTGGGATGGAACTGGTTGAACTGTTCATGGAAGGTTTTCAGCTGTTCCTCAGACCCGGTCCAAATGATTAGGATATCATCAATGAAGCGATAGTAGGCCCGAGGCCTAATGGTGCAGGTGGATAGGAAATCACTCTCAAGCTTGGCCATGAAGAGATTAGCGTACTGTGGTGCCATTTTGCTCCCCATTGCGGTGCCGGTCCGTTGTAAATAGATGCAGTCACCAAAGGAGAAGTAATTGTGAGTGAGGATGAATTTTGTCAGTTTCACCACCGATTCAGTGTTCATACCTCGCTTTTCCATGAAAAACTGGCAGGCATTTATACCGTCCTGGTGTGGGATGTTGGAGTATAGGGATTCTACATCCATGGTGGCCAGGATGGTTCCATCTGGAAGGGAACCTATAGTGGATAGTTTGTTTAATAGGTCTGTAGTATCCTGTAGGTAGCTGGCTGTATCCTTCACTAAAGGTTTGAGGATACCCTCCACCCAACCGTCTAAAATCCATATTTTCTGACCCCCCTCTCCTATGCTACAGACAGCCACCAAACCTCAGGAATATGGTTGTCAGCAGCTCACTGTCACCTCCAACTAACACAGGAACATTTCCATGTGGACAGAAGAGGTGCAAGACCTGCCCGCACATACTGACCACTGACAGGATAGAAATCCCAAACTCTAACAGGGAATATCCCAGGTGTGTTCACCTGTAACACACCTAATGTAGTGTATTTGATCATTTGCACCAAATGTTCCACTGAAAATCTGTATGTTGGAGAGACCGGAAAGAAACTCAGAATGAGAATTAATTCACATCGCCATACAATCAAACAACAGAGAACTGATCTTCCCGTGCCAAAACACTTCTGCCAGGAAGATCATAACATCATCAATGACATGAAAATCTTGATCTTAAAAGGGAACTTCAAATCAAGGAAACAGCGACTGATTTATGAGTACAAGGCCATGACCCTATTCCAGACATTGGACAATGGGATAAACATCTCACTTGGGTTTATGTCTTTTTATACAAATCATTAAGACAGCCATTAAGATAAGAACCAGGGATCTGGCAATTGATTGTTTGTTGTTATAAGTATATAGTAATAAGCCTCTTCCCCCCTCCCTCCTGTAATTCTAGCCATGTGTCCAGTCATAAATATGCAGCCTCTACAGAGTGTTTTTAAGTTATATCTGAAGAAGAAGCTCAGAGGAAGCTTCGAAACGTCATATTCTGTCATCATTATGAGTTAGCCATTAAAAAAGGTATCACCTACTGAAGACTTGCAAAGTTTTTTTGTTTTTTATATTTTATAACCACTGGCTAACACGGTACCAAAACAAACATTTTCCTTTTAACATAAGGAATAGACGTCAAAAACATTTCCTTGAAAGAAGAAATCTGCAATTTCATGCAGGTTTCTCCTCCATGCTTTGTCTGCTTTATGTTGTCCATGCTTACCTTAGGTCATGGGGGGATGGTAACAAGGCACACGTACACAGGAAATTCCAGCCGAGCAGGTATCTTCCAAGCTTAAACAATAGACACAAAGAAAATAGACTGCAAGTACTTCCATTCCATATAGTTAGCTAATTCATAGTGCTAGATTGCTTGAGTAGAGGATTCTTGAAGATACAGACAAAAAAGAGTGAAAAAGGAAAGATAAAGGTCGCTCTCAGCTTGGAGCTCTGTATCTAGGCTGCCACACATGCGGTGCCATCTTGGAAAAAAAAAAACAGTGCAGAAAAATCGTATCATAGAAGTGAGACAGACCATGCATTAAGAATTTATACAACAGATCAATGAGGAGCAATTACGCTAGCCCAACTTCACACTTTTTATTAGTGACTTCTTATATTTTTACTGCATATAAATACAGCTGCTATTTCCTTCGCAGTGGTTTGCAAACATCAATTGCCTTATGACTTTATAACCAAATGTTCTTTATGTCTATGGGGTAAAAGCAAAGACTAATAAATAATGCATATGGCATATTGCCATTCTATTATGGAATCGATAGTATTTAATTTTCATACTAAATTATTATTAAAATAAAATGTCTTCTCTATAATAAGAGGCCTTAGGCCTAGACTTTGGTTTGCACGCTAAAAAGCTTAACAATATCTTAACAATGCATTAGCAATAGCTGTTATTTAATACACCATATTTAATAAAATAATAATCTGAACATAATGCAGAAAGAAACTCATGAAGGATACATAGCTTGAGACTGAACTGAGGAAAATGCAGAGGAGCAAAGCCAAAATTGTATCTGTGGCGGTCGGAGGTCTAGGAACCATCAAAAAAATGTAGAAAAAAAAACTTCAAGAGTTTCTTGGATATCGTAAAGCAAGAGAGGTGCAGAAGATTGCACTAACAGATATCGCAGAGTAAACCCATATATCTGCAGCAGGATAATTTGCCTTAGCCAATATATTTTCATTGCCATTTATTATTAATAGAGATGAGTGAGTAGTACTCGATCGAGTAGGTATTCGATCAAATACTACAGTATTTGAAATACTCGTACTCGATCGAGTACCACTCGCTATTCGAATGTAAAAGTTTGATGCAGAACCAGCATTGATTGGCCGAATGCTATACAGTCGGCCAATCAACGCTGGTTCTTCTCCTACCTTTAGAAGTCTTCTCCATCCAGCTTACCCGCAGCGTCTTCCGGCTCTTCATTCACTCTGCCAGGCATCGGGCCTGGGCAGAGCCAACTGTGCATGTCTGCTTGTAATGCGGGCATGCGCAATCGGCTCTGCCCAGGCCCGATGTCTGGCAGAGTGAATTCAGAGCCGGAAGACGCCGCGGGGACGCTGCAAGGAGAAGACTTCTCGGAGGATCCAACCCGACCCTCACTCGTGGACTTGGTAAGTATAATTTGATCGAACGTTGCCTACCCCTGAAATGAGCATTTTCCCCATAGACTATAATAGGGTTCGATATTCAATTCGAGTAGTTGAATATTGAGGGGCTACTCGAAACAAATATCGAACCTCGAACATTATACTGTTCGCTCATCTCTAATTATTAAGATATCTGTTATATCCTGCTCCAGAAATGGGGTACATATTATAAGCATCACACACATTCTTAGAAAAGTATTGCATTAAGGTCCTCTGTCCCTGGTTGTGACATGGCCTGCCTAAAAGCCATCAGCAGAGGATGAGGATAGAGTCCTAGTGATGCTACAAAGATTCTCATCAATTCACATGAAACATATCATGCTATGTGTTACATCTTTGAGCTATAGCGGCCATTAAAAGGTTTATGTTCATGCAAGGGGAGTCTGTCAGAACCCAATATATCGACCCTGCCCTGCACGTAGATAGGTTAGGGTCACCTGAATCAAGTGGTCTTTTCCCCTTTTTGAATCAGTATCTTCATTGCTGAGATATTGCCATTTTTTTCAAAATGCAAATGAGCTTGAGGCTAAGGCTCCACTCCAATACAATAGCAGCTTGCTCGCTGTTACAATGAGCTCATTTGCATATTTATAAAAATAACAATATCTCAGTAACGGAGACACCAATTCACAAGGAGACAACACTGATTTAGCTGACCTTAATTTATCTACTGTATTTGCAGGGCCGGTTTGACATTCTGGTCTTATTATGGCCTTATTGATGCAGCAGGAAAATAACCCTAAATTCTGTCCACTTATTCTTGGAATTGAACTATTGTTAATTAAGACTATGCAGTATAACATAATGGCTAATAAATCTCTGAACGAGAACAATGAAGACACAGCATCTGTCAGCATATCAGAAGGGAAAATTAGCCTCATTCACGAAGATTAGATTTTTCAGAAAACATGTTCATAATATAACAAAGTTTATTAAAACTATGATATCTCCATTATGCTGACAGCTCATAAAGCATTCTGCTTTTCTTAGACATTCACAATATATTTTACTGGTTATCAAACTTTATGCCTCCAATTCTGCAGCTATAATGAGAGTGACATGGTAATAACAAGAATGGAGATTTGTTCTGTCCCTATTTGTCCTTCCATTTTAAAGTATATTTTATACATTCTTCATTATCATTATTGATATACATTTTTCTCCGACTAAAGACTAATGGCTACAAAAGGAATGGGAAATACATAGGAAGCACTTATGCGTCTACTTTCTGCTCCATCTGCTCCTAGATTTGTTTAAAAAAGCAAAGCAAAATCTGCAACAAAAAACCTGCATTTCTACTACATGGGGCCTCAGCCTAAAACATAACTGTTATGCTTAATATAAACCTACTGTTATACTTACTGTAAACCATGACTGGGATGTTCTTTTTCGTGCTAGTTGAATCTCAAACAAGACAACTATGTCACATGAAATGCCACAGATAATCTATCTCTTAAAGGGGTTTTCCCATCTCCCTCTCTGTTTTCCTGCTATCTCTTCTTCTTCTCCTCCTCACTTCCTGCATTCTTTAACATGCTGGGGGGCAGGCTATAACTGTTTGATGGACATGATACTATGAACTACCTCAGTAGATATAGACATTGCCTTTCCACGAGAGAGTATTTATTAAGATTACTAGAAATCTAATACAAATGAAGATCAGATAATATGCACAGTAAATGTATATTACATTACATAGGGTTGGAAAGAACACTTACCATGCTTCTACAGAGAACAGACTTGCAGTAAACTCATTGTTATCTTTGTGTTTACATATAGATAAATGTCCAAGCCTCTATCAGCAAATTGCAATTAGCTGAACTGATTGTCCTCACCACAGAGTAAGAGAACTCAGCCCCCCCCTCCCGCCAGAGAGTAGTGAATCTTCCTTTGACCTGTGTTATCAGATGTAGGCCTGGTGCATTGACGATGATGCGTAAACAATGGGAGGAATAAATTCACATGCTGCAAAGGAAGCAGCATTGCTGAAGCAATATATTAAAAAAAAAATAAAAAAAAAAAAAATAGAAATCACATAAGCTATCAGTATAAACAGGATCCTTGAGATGGAAATACAGCTTATACTGTTATTGTAGCCCTTGAGGTTGGAACAATCTGAAAATACAGCCCTACAAACATAACTTGTGTATCTCTGGTCTAAACAGTCCTCTAAATCAAGCTTTCTAGACTCCAGATACTTTTAGAAAACACTGTATAGTAATTGATACATTCTAACAATCTGTCAAAGAGATTTGTGCTGTTGCTAATGTATTTAGTTTACAGAAAATTGCCTGGACTGGATGTAATTGGATCCATTTGTTCAGCAGGACTTAGGTCTGTTTTTAGCTTGTGATTTAAAAATAAAGTCTTATATAAAAGTAACAAGCATAGATTTTAAAATGGTGAGCATAGGAAGTATATTAGACTAGAATGATGCTTTATTTACATGAAATATGGACAACCCTTAAGGCTAAGGCCCGACGGGACGTCCTGCAACAATAAAGTGCTGCAGGAAAAGTTGTGGCGGCAATGTATTGTGGCTCTTCCCGCAGCACTTTAGACAGAAGGTTTGCAGAGTTTTACTCCGTGGACTTTCTGCATTGACCTACAAGAGCAAGAGCGGCCTCCCGAAAATGGCCGTTGGCAGGCATGCGCAGTACAAGTGTCTCACTGGCAGAGCCAACTGCGCAGGCGTCGGAGGTGACGCAGGAGGAAGACGACAGAGAAGGGGAGGATCCAGCTGAAGATAGAGGCTTCGCAGGATTGTGTTCTCGAGCAGCAGTGGGGACGCCCCCATCGCATTTTCAGCGCTGCCCCCCCCAATCGCTGCCAGAGAACTAATTTACGGTATTTCTAAGGAACGGCGCGGCGGAGATCACATCTAAAGGTAAGAGACAAATAGCCTTTCTAAAGGCTATTCTGATGTCTTATCCACAAAAAAAGAGGTTTTAATGGTAGAATCCCTTTAATGTGTTAGTAGAAAAAACATCACAACACTAAATAGAATTTTAAAAGGAAAATATTTTGAAATATTAATCAGATAACATAGTATTTCTAACTCTCATTGAAAATGTCAAAAATAATCTTATTCCAGTGATTTGGTATACTACAAAAAAATCTTACTTCCACCATAAGGACTGTGATTTTGCTAGTTCAGTATTATCTTAGTTAAAAGTTAGATAATTATAGTGGAAATTTTGTGTTCTGATTGCTGAAGTACATTAGTAAGTCTGACCTGAGTGCTGAACCACTCTCTCCGAAATCCTCCATGTAATGTCTGCCTTGTGCAGCACTTTGTACTACATGGAGGATGATTCATTATAATCTTCAGTGATGGCTAATATATTCAATTACTTGGAACAATTAGGAAAGCTTGCAGATATTTGGACGTAATATAGATAATTATACTCTCCATTATTACAGACCTTAAGACTACGTAAAGTGCTTATGCTTTATACTTTCACCCAACTGTGAAAATGAAATTCTTTTCAGATGTAATCGCTTTAGTCAGTAAAAGTTTATCATGCATGGTGTCCTATTACATATATTCTGCAACAAAAAAAAAAGTAATTGAAATTTCCTGTCCTCAAAATATATCATATTTGTGTCTGGAATTATCTGCTGTCCTCTTATACAGTAAAAACTGTGACCCGAGCCACACTCCGCCACAAATCATGCTGTCTTATAAATTCGCAAAAGGTCCCGGCGGAGATACAGAAAAATAGATGAAGACATTTTATTACATTGTCACTAGATGAATATCTCATATAAAAAAGTATAGAAATAATATTCTGATAAAAATAGTACTTGTAAATAAAAACATGTTTTTAAGAAAGTATGGTTTATAAAATAGATGTTACCCGTTGTACGTACTTGGAGCTTTCCTACAAATCCATCTCTACATAAGGCTAGTATACAGGTTTGTATTGAAAAGGGATTTCCATGACGATAGCTGTCTTTTGTAGTGTTTGGGAGGTGGCATAATGGGTGCAAATTGGATGAATTTGTGCAGAGATGCATCTGGAACAATTGGAATGTTTTGGAGGAATATTTTACGTGAGTGCGCACGAGTAGAGGAGATCAATGGAATATCTGGATGATGCGTTGTTTCATCTATCTATAGTCTCCTTATTGTTGTTTCTTTTGTGTTGCTTTTAGTGTTTTAATGTGCCATTTTATGTGCTGTATTGTATGCAGTTTTTTCATTCTTTCTTGAGAGACATAATATTACACATATATAGGATTGCTGGACATCAATTATAAAGAGATTTATGAGATGAGAAGCCATAGTGATCCCTTGTATGTAGTACCTACTCAATGTAGTAACCCCTAATATGAGGTTAACTGCTTTCTCCTGGATCACCATGTAGGCCTATACCAGTGGCGTAACTACCACCATAGCAGCAGAGGCAGCTGCCACAGGGCCCGGGACATCAGGGGCCCGGGCCCCCTCACTAGTTAATATGACCAAAAAAATAAACAAACAATAAATTCTACTTTTTGAGGCCAGAGGCCACCTGAGGTGACAGGTTCCAGGCTTGGAGAGCTTCAGCAGTGTTTGTCCTGACAGTGGGGGAGGGCAGGAGACATCCTGCAGGAAGATATCTATGCCGGGGGATGGAGTGAGCAGAGCTGAGTGAGTGCAGCAGACTGATGAGTTTAACCCTTGTGTGCAGGGCAGACTGTCAGCACACAGTACAGTTGCCTGCTGCCTAGGGATGAAGGGGTTAGTACAATACATAATACTGTGCTACAGGGGCCACTATGGGGGATAATACTGTGTGCAGGGGCCACTATAAGGTATAATACTGTATACAGGAGCCACTATAGGGTATAATACTGTGTACAGGGGCCACTATAGGGTATAATACTGTGTACAGGGGCCACTATAGGGTATAATACTGTGTACAGTGTATGGGGCATAATAGTGCAGGCAGGAACGCGAGGGAAAAGGGGAGGTCGGCTGGGGTCTTTGGAGGGGGGGCCCCATGTCAAAGGTTCGCCACGGGGCCCCGCCATTCCTAGTTACGCCACTGGCCTATACTGTATATTGCAATTAATAGTTATGTTTTGTTTAATCCTATTGTACTATTTTACTATAATGTTGTTTGATAGAATATTCAGATTTGTCTTCCACTTTACTGATGTTGCATTGATATCAACGTGGGTTAGAAAATCAAAGATAGCTGCATTGCCCTGCAACACCTGAAGTGATACATATGAATATGGTTACATTACAACTCTGAGATTGCCATAACTGTGAATCAGTTGCAAAAGCATTAATCAGGGCTTCACTCAGAGTCATGGCAGCCTCATGGTTGTGATGTAGCTCCATTCACTTACATTAATTCAGATGCTGCAGGGCAACATGGCAATCTGGTCAAGCAATTGGAATCATGGCCAAAATCACTATCTAGTCCCAGTGTTATAGGTTTCCATCACATAGGTTGCCGTGCTGGTTCTATGGATGTCAACCTTATAACTGAATGTCAGAAAAACCATTGTGAATAAACTTGTTTCATAGCGACTGCAACAGTGTGGATTGCTGAGGAATCAACATTATCAAATGAGGTGCAGCTATTAGTGGTGGAACCTGTGGCACAGCTAATGCGGGGGCAGACTGGGCGGCTGCCCTGGGCCCATGACTCTGTGGGGCCCACTCCAGGGCCGCCATTAATACATCCTTTACTTTTAACTAGATCGGTGTCTGCAGACACTGATCTAGTTAAAATGCATCCTGCACTTGAGGCCTGTGGTTTACAAGAAGCTGAGACCACGGACAGTAGACATCCGAGTCTCAGCACAGGCAGCATGATGACATCACAACACTGCACCTCTTATTCAGTCTTTTTGAGTCTTTTTGAATTTTCATTTGAAATGTTAATAAAATGAGATTTGAAAAAACAAACAAACAAACAAAAAAAAAAAACATTAAACCTCCTGCGCCGAGAGGCAGACATCCTATGCATGGACAAGGAGGTGGTGGCTCCATTCATCAGGATCGCAGGTAGGTGAGTATAAGTTGTTTTTTTTTATGGGTAATTTAACAGTATAAGGGGGGAATTATAACTATAAGGGAGGATTCATTAGGGAGAATTAGGATGATGGGGGTGGTCATTTATATAAGGGCTATCAGGGAGCATTATGAATACATGGGAGGAAGTTATTTATATAAGGTGTCATTAAGTGGGCAACATTTACATAAGAGGTCATTGGGGGCAATATGAACATGGTCATTGATATAAGAGGTCATTAGAGATGCAGTATTTATGTCAGGGGGACTCAAGAGCATAATATAAGGGGGCAATTAATTTAATTAAGATAGCACTTGGGCTTTATTAAGGGTAAGACCCCACACAGCATCCCATAACAACAAAGCACTTTTGGAAAAACTGTGAAATGCATTGTTTTTCCCACAGCGCTTTTCACTGCAGGTCTGCAGAGGTTTCCTCTGCAAACTTTCTGCTTCCATTATACCTGGTGTAAAACGGATTGACATCCATGTGACGACCATTAAAATGGGATCAGTCAGTTTGGTCAAAAAAAGAAAGACCAATTTAATGTATCTGTTTATTTCCTGACAGTTAAAAACTAATGCAAAACCGATGCAAATCCATAAAAATGGAATAGAAGACGTAAAATGGCCATATTTGTCTGTTTTTAACAGCAGTTAGCTTCGTCAAAAACATCACTATTGTGTGAATAAGGTCTTAGTGTTAACTCCTTTATTTCTATGCAGTTCTAAGATGCAGAATGTCCCACTATTGGTACCAGTGCCAAGAATGTGCAATCATTTAACTCCATTTGTAAGATTACAAGTCTCAAGGAAAAAGTCACACTCGAGCAGCAGTAATGTATTTCAAGTCAGGTCCACACACTCGTAAAACTGATGTGTTACGTAGAATATTGCCGACAGGAGGCTGAGGGCCAAGGTTGTGTCCTACCTTAAATGTTCTTATATTATTAACACTTTATGGCTTTATAATAAATATTTATGTGGAAATCATTCTAAAAACACCATAAATATCACAAATAATATATCGCCAATTCGCCATGTAGAATGAGTTGATGCGACGTTCCAATAACCTTATTAATTCCTCAGCGTTTTTAAGATTTCTGATTTCTGTTCGTAAATAGAAAATTCGCTTTTACATCCAGAGACTGAAATTCCATAGAACTAATTCTATTCATAGCTGAGACTTTCTTACAAATTCATGTAGTCTCGTCAATCTTTTGAGGTTCTTACCGCTTGTACCCCAGACTAATGCATTTTACATCGAGCAATACATTATAGTAAACTATCAGGACAGGAGACAGATTTGTGCTGCTGATGTTTTTAGCTCATACGGGATACAGGTAAGGAAAGGCTTATACACCAAAGAGGAAACCAATGCAGTTATTATACTGTAGGTTCCTTAAGGATAAGGACCCACTTAGAGAAATGCAGAAAAACTCACTGCTTTTTTTCTGCAGCATTTTTATTTGTGTTTTTCTTTGTAGTTTTTTTTCTTCGTTTATTAGACCTATACGAAAAACACTCACATTTCTGTAGCAAAAATTGACATGCTGAGGTTTTCAAAAATGCAGCTTTTACACAACTCTTTTTTCCACAATATGTGGTTGAGAATAACCAGTATCCCATTCACTTTGCTGGTGCTGTAAAATGCATTTTTTTTTTTTTTTTTTTTTGCTGGATTTGCATAGCAGCCAAAAATTCTACGTTTCTGCAACACAGGACTGGGTGCAAAGGTATTTTTAATACTGAAGACCTAATATGTAGATAAGTCATCAGTATGTTTTCTTTGAGGGTCCGACCCCATAAAGATCAGTTGTTTCAACAGCCCTGTCCTCTGCAGCCCAGTATGCACTCTGTTCCCTGTAGCTGATATGTGTGAAGTCCAGGGGACAAATCCCCCCCGATCAGATACTGATGACCTATCCAATTTACTAATTTTTTCTATTCTTTTTGCTCTTATGTATGACCTTATGCAGGAAATTCCTTCCCAGAAGAACCGCACTACTAGAAAAAAAAATTAGTGGCAAAACCGGACATCATAAGGGTACAGTCACCCAGGAAATATAAGGGCAGTTTTAAATTTTATATGTGGCTTTTAGTATGAGACAGCAGAACCATGGGGGAATAGGGACTCCTAGCATCATAGATGACTATAACACTGAGTTCAGACGGAGTTTTTTGGTCTGGAATTTGAGGCTGAGGCCACCTCAGATTATAAACCACAAAACTGGTAGCTGCAACTGGATGGTGGCGCAGTGCACCAGCATCCAGACGTGGAACTCCGCTCCGCATTAGGCCTAAATGAAAGAGCCTAGTCGAGAGGAGGGAGTGTCTTCAGGAGGATGTTGCGAAGCGAATCTGCCCGAAGAATGAGCATGTCACATTTTTTCCCGAAGCCGGAACAAACTGCTCCTGGAAAAATAACTGACCGGCTCTCATTGATTTCAATGGGAGACGTTTTTATGGTCAGTGTGAACTCAGCCTAAAGCTAGAAATCCGGTTCCTGGCTTAGGCTTTGATTTGGGAAACTCAGCTGACATCCAGTCCGTATCTCAGGGACTGAAAACGCCCATGTGAGCTGGCCTTACTCTCTTTGTCAGTGGCACATTTTGAGATCAGAGCCAGCACAGAGATCTTGGACCAACCACAATATTAACAAGTAGCAATATTACAGCAACATCTACTGAATATTTGGTTCTTTTGGGAAATAGATTTGACTTGAAAGATTTGACACAGTAATACGTTTTTGTACATTCTGATTGTTGATCTTTTCAGCGCGTCGCTCAGAATGCCTTTTTGCCTATTTATTTGTTCACATTGCACTTATTTGGGTTAAGCTTCCTGTAACACTTTGATATCTTCCGGTAATCTCAATTCCAGCTAATGCATTTGTACTTCATGTTTTATGACATTGGAGAGTAATAAATCCCACAAAACATTTACAACAGTATTGTACAAGAAAAGTGGTTGTGAGTTAAATTGGACAACTAGAGATTTATAAGATTAATCTACTTCTGCCAACAATTTAACTGTTTCTACCCCTTCTAGATCAATAGCTACTACAACTACCAACAGGGAACATGCAGGTGTATCAAATGGGATGTCTGAACATTGCAGAGAAATTGATTCCAGGATAGGAATTATATTAGAGCATTTAAGAGATCCCCTGGAAGAACTATATGGTATCCTAAAAAAAACATCAAGCCCCTCTGACCATGCTAAATGACTGGTATGAAATAAGATGCTGCAAAGTATGAATTATTTTAGAGATATAAATGTTATTAGTTTATTTATGTCAGTTAGTAATATGCAAAGTGATTGAACCAAAGAGAAATATTTTCTTCTGCACTTTTTAGGTAGAGTTGCTGTCTACAGATTATACACATTGGCCTACAGGCCCACTACCACATAAAAAACAACATAATTGTAAAAAAATATAAATTTATTGAAAAATACATAAATAAATAATAATATAAATTCAGAAGTAATTGGTGCAACCAGCAATAGATGCAATGAAATACATACTAATAGGCTTCCATAAGGTAATATGTTTTATAATTAGTCAATGCAATATTCAATGAAAAAAATACTCCATAGAAGTGGGTATCATTTGCTATATATGAGTATACAAGAGCTTTGAATCACTAGAAATACTAACTAGAAAGCCAATGTGTTTACACTTAATGTTGCAGACATAATATTGCAGACATAAAGAAAAGCATGTGAATTACTTTGAACATTACCTGTACGTATATCATGCACCGATACGCGCCCCGACGCGCGTTTCACCACGCAAGTGGCTTCGTCAGGGGGAGATAGCTATGGTTTTGATAATACTACCTAGAATTGCCCTATATTTTTGTCTGACATTAATTGTCTACAGATTAGTCTATGAAGAGAAGAGGGGGGATAGAAAAGACAGTCAAATAATTGCTGCTTCTTCACATGTTGTAGATAAGAAGCTACTAGTGCACAGAATGCAATTAACCAACTAGTAGCAGTCTCCTGCTCCACCCCTCACTTCTCCATTGAACTCTATGTGTGAAGATGACCATATAAGGGCAGCCTCAGAAAACTTGTCCCCGATCACTGCCCTATGTATATAGGACAAAGATCAGCAAACACTTGTGTAAAGAGTGATGAGCTGCAGACAAGATTGTAAATGAGTAGGCACACAAACATTTGTTCATGTGACCATTCATTAAAGATCATTGCCCTGTTTAAAGGCATTCCAAAGAGCCCACATTGACTTGTTATATAAGTCTATTGGCACTTGTTATATCAGTCATTCGGAAAATTAATGGTTAAAGCTTGAACAGCTTGTTAAGACACCGAATCTGAAAATGCCAAGCCCCAGATGCTTTCCTCAGTATGCTTTTCAAGACAGTTTTTATCCGTTCACACTTCACATTTTCTAAATGGTTTTAAATCACGGCAAGAAAGACATCCCACGACCTGAAACGCACATTCTCACATTACAGAACTTACAGTATATTATATGCTATGTGCTCACAATGAATGGCCACAAACGTTTCAGCAACAAAAAATCAATAGAACAAGCAAATATAATGAACATTATAAAATATGAGATACAATGCTTTTTTCTCCACTTAATAGGGCCTTTCTCCCACTCCCAAACCGTTATTCTCTAAGAAATACCCGCTGATTCCATCTAGCTGTACACTTAGGACGGAGACACCGCAGAAAAAAAATACAGTGTTTATAGTCACAGCAAAGTGGATAGGATTCTAGCGAATCCCATCCCATCAGTGCAGGACAATATACACTGCAGACAAGCTGTAATTTCCAAAACAGTTGCGATTTTGGAAATTGCAGCATGTCAGTTATAACTATGGAAATGCCTGTGGTTTCTCTATAGGTATAATTGAAGCAGAAAGTCTGCAGAGGAAACCTCTGTGAACTTTCTGTCAAAAGTGCTATGGAAAGCTAGGGGCAACACGGTAGCTCAGTGGTTAGAACTGCAGCCTTGCAATGCTGGAGTCCTGGGTTTGAATCCTGCCAGGAACAACATCTGCAAGGAGTTTGTATGTTCTCCCCATGTTTGTTGGCTTTCCTCACATTCTATAAAGACAGACTGGTAGGAAAAAAAATGTACATTGTAAGTCCTATATGGGGCTCACAATCTACATTAAAAAATTTTAAAAAAAGTGCTATGGAAAGAAACACAATGCTTTGTTGCTGTGGCTTTTCCTGCAGCGCTTTTTTGCCCCACTCCAAAGGTCAAATAAGGAAAGTAAGGCAAGGAAAAAAAAAGAACTTAAAACCACAACCACATCACTGGTTCTAGCTTTGCCCCAATGACATAACACTGCATAAAACCATAACGGAGAGGGAAAACCATTGTGGAAATGCAACATTTTTTGTTGCCGATTTTTCAGCATTTTTTTGAGCTAAAGTCAAGAATGGCTACAAAAGGAATGGGAAATATATAGGAAGCTCTTATACTTCTCCCTCCCGCTCAGTCCACTCCTAGCTTTGGCTCCAAGAAACCCACATCAATATTTGCAACAAAAAAAGCTGCAATGTGGAAGCTGCAAACATTTTTAATAGTAGTTTCTAGAGCTGAGCAAATATGCTCGATCAAATACCTCCGACACAGAGCTCCAGCGCCAGGGAAGGTGGGAGGGGCAGTAAAAATGTGATGCCCCGGAAGTGTTAATACAGCGGGAGCTATGCGGTGGAGGTATTCGATCGAGCATATTCGCTCATCTCTAGTAGTTTTTTTTATTAAAAAAAGTGAAAAATGTATTTTGCTTATATTTTCCTGTACACATACAAAAAAGAACATGCAAAAGTGAAGATAACATCAAAATAAATCCCTGTGTTTTAACCCCCCCAAAAAAAAAAAAAAAAAAAAAAAGCTAGTGCCTGTATTTTACCACATATGAGCTATGTGGCACTGATTATATATTGCAACATCTATTTGTATCTCAGTTAAGCTCCGTATAGATTAAAAATCCATTATGGCCAGCAGCTGCCAATCCTTGCACACAAATACCTGTAACAGCATTATTATACATGGGAACTCCTCTAGGCTCTCCAATATCAAAAGGAAGATAACAAAAGTGCTTGCCTATAGGAACTCACTGTTTGTGCCCATGGATTGTAGTTTGGTAATAATGGACATCAAACATGGTGGAAACAAGCAAATAAGAGGAGATCGGGGGTCCCTGCTCGTCCTCATCCTCCATCTCCACACGGAGGACAGAGTTACTTATTGATCTCTGGGCCGCCCCAGACAAATAAGTTATTGAATTGCTACTTCTCAATATGGCTCTGCCATAAGCTTATCTACACACCAGTCTGCATGAATAAGTGTGTGTGGGCGTCTGTGAGGGTTCAGGATGCTGTTATCATACAGTGAGTGGTGAAGGAACCCTCTGTGAGCCCCCCTAGCTTAGGGCACAGTCACAGATGTGACCCCTAGAACTACGCCATTGCTAACTCCGCTTGAGCCAACACTAGAGTAGTTGTAACGTCATGCAGTCTGACACTATCAGCGACTTGACCTGGAAATTGTATTAATTTTAAACCTGCTTATTATGTATCATCCATGCCTGGCCCTTTCTTATAACCCTTTCTCGCTGTAACTGCAAAACCCTTGGAGCCTAATTAGAATTTGTAGCAATAAGGTAAAGAGTTCTTTCAGGGTAACTATTAAGAAACTTGTCATAATGGTTAATGTAATGTATTCCAAGTTATACAGTATATGGTACAAAATTAATATTTCACAACTGACCGGAATTGTCCCTTAGCGTTTTTTAATGTACTGTATAATGCTGCAAAACTATTAAACTAATCCCTCTAACCTAAAATATTTGCAATCACAACTCACTGGAGAGGAATCTCTAACCTGTGATGGAAAACTGAAAGCCTCTATAATCCTCAACAGGAGGAAATTATAAGTTTGTTTGTTGACTTGCACTTTCCAACCTCAGCACTGGCAAATCAATCTAGAAATAGAAGAGACAAGAAATTACTTATAGTGTGCCTCCAGTTATAGACAACTTTTCAGAAATAAAAATTACATTGTTAATATATGAAACTTTGCAATATCTTATTAAAAAATATATTTTCTTCTCCACTTTTTAGGCAGAATTGCTTTCTACAGATTAGTCTATGAAGAGGAAAGAAGGGAGAAAGAAAAGACAGTCAAATAGTTGCTGCTTCTTCACAGGTTGTATATAAGAAGCTACTAGTGCACAGAATGCAATTAACCAGCTTTCAGCCTTCTACTCCACCCCTCAATTCTCCATTGAGCTCTATGTGTTCAAGCTGAGTATGGAAACAAGTTTCATGTAAAGAAGCAGTCAGATTGAAAATAAGGAGCAGGAGAAAAGCTTAATAAGTGGAGAAAAAAAACCCTGATTTCAATTATAAGATATATTATAAAGTTTCTTACATTCACATGCACCTCCAAGCTGGAGATACACTTTGAAGGCTACGTACTCCCATGGAGTCATGCTTTCTACTATTGCAATATATCTTTTATTGCCTATAATTGTTTGTTGTTTTTTTTTTTGCCTCCAGTGTCTTCTGATAAGGTTTCAGCTTTAATGAGTGTTTATGAGTAATTAGAGTATTTATGAGTAATTAGTAATAAGAGTCCTGGAACAAGCCTTCAGGTAACTGATCAGATAGATGGCTGTGGCAAGGAGACAGAGCAGATTGTGTTACATGACAAGTGAAGGATGCAGAAGACAAGGGATGCAAAATGCTTTTTAGTCAATTGGTATCATGCAATAATATTTTAAGGGATTCTACCATTAAACTACTTTTTTTTTCTAATGAACACGTCGGAATAGCCTTAAGAAAGGCTATTCGTCTCCTACCTTTAGATGTGGTCTCCGCTGCGCCATTCCGTAGAAATATCGGTTTTAACCGGTATGCAAATGAGCTCTCTACAGCAATGAGGGCCGGCTCCAGCGCTGAAAGGCCGGTGAGCGCATCCCCATTGCTGCCCGAGAGCTCTTTCCTGCGCCGCCTCCTTGTTCTGCAGCAACTCCGACTCTTCTGGCTTCTCTTGCTCTTATAGTTCTATATAGGAGCATAGAGAGGCCACCCCAAAATGGCCGCCAGCCGGCTCCTGTATTGAACTGCAAGAGCGGCTACCCAAAAATGGCCGGTGGCCATAATGAATTTAAATGTCTATGTGGGAAAAAGTACTCACGATTGAGTAATTATTACTACATTTCCAGAATTACTATAGGTGCTGCAGCTTTAATCCTTTATCCAGTTGAAATCTAAGGCAGTTTAAAACCTGTGGCACTATACTGCTATAAAGTGTGTAAGTAGCTGGCAAGTTTTCAGTGGCCAACCTGCTGCAATTACTCCCTGTGTGTCCCTAACTTAATGGTGTTGTCCAGAATAACAGCTTTTTTTTTTTTTGTACAAAGCAGAGTAAAGTGAAAAAAAAAAAAAAAATACTTACCTGTCCTCGGACCTGACCTCAGTTGGAGACACTGGAGCACCAGGGACAGGTGAGTATTTTTTTTTTATTTTTTTTTACCTCCCCAGCCTAATATTAAATATATATATATAGACAACCTCTTTAAAGGGAATCTACCACCTCCTACAAACATATTCAACTGTCTCCACTGCATTACAAATCACATTACAGTGATAAACAACATAATTTTGTTGTGTATTTCACTTTTGTAGATTTGGAAGAAAACAACTTTGAATTATTATGTAAATGTGGCAGATGGGGGACTAGAGAGGGCCTTCAGCTCCGGGGAGCAAGGCTTTTGCCAATCAGACCCCTACCATCTCCTGCATCCTACTGTTATAACATCAGCCATCCTACTTGAGCAGCAAAGGCAGTGCCCCTGAGTGGTGAAGGCCGCCCTCAGTGTACCAACTGCCTCCAACCTCTCCAAATTGGCTTTCCAAATTTACAAAAGTGACATACAACAAAAGTACTTTCTTCATCACTGTAATATGTTCTGTAATAGTGGTAGTAGTTGAATATGCTTGAGGAGGTGATAGACTCCCTTTAAAAATATATATTGTGGAGAGGGGTATAGTGTGAGAGAACTGCTATTTTTCCCCAAGATTGTTGCAGAATGCACAGGCATTTAGCTTGTAGGTCCCGAACTGGAGTAAAGTTCGGGCCAGTCCTGCAGGGCAATCCATTCCAGGCTTGAAAACAGACCAGCAGAGCTCTGTAAGTAGCACAGGTGTGCTGGTTAGTGAGAGAGAGGCGAGAGACTGAAACACACAAACTCAACCAGTCTGGGAAAGCTCTGCCAAAAAGGACGCTGTTAAAGGACCGGATATGTGTCCCCCTTGTTTACTTTTGAACCCCATTTTGTTAGGAGGTCAGCAGTAGGTTGACCCCCTGGTTAGTGAGGGAATAACTTGTTTAGTAAGCCGCCGGAGAGGCGTAGGTCTTTATTTTCATTTGTTTGTTTTGACATGCTGAGCTGCTGAGCAGCACTACCTGTACTTTTAAGCTTGTCTGCTGCAATAAAGACTGCTTTTGGGAAAGAAACCAGAGCTTCTGAATCCCCCGTACATCACAATATATATATTTTTTTGTTTCATCATCATCATCATCATAATAATAATTTCCTGCAGAATATTTATACCACCCCAATAAAGTATTTTTATCCTTCCCCAAAAAAACCCATAAATTATACAGCATATACTCCAAAATGAAGTAAATAAAACATAATGCATATGAATATGATAATAAAACATAAATACATACAGTTATTGCAGATTTCAGAATATAACAACAAAACAAAGCTAAAAAAGCTGCTAATTTAATACCCAAACTAGGTCACATCCTTGAGGGAGTTACTTAATACTGTTACTAGTCAATGGTCACAGTAATACCAGTTGTATATCTGCCGTATCTGCACCAGTCTTGATAAATTATCCATCTAAGTAGCACAAGCAAATATACTAGTAATGAATCATTATGAGATCAGTGCTCGAAGGGAAAGAATCTAATTTACTTTCATAGCTGTAGCTGGTTCTATAGAGAATACTCGGGCGAATGTATAAAATATACACAGTATGTTTGACCAGATGTAGAAATACAGCAATGAAACGATCAAACTCCGTTATTTAGCTGTGATGAAAGTGGATGTTGACATCGTAAGTATGATTGGTGTCATATTTTACTGAAGCAAGTAGAACTATGATCATTGTATATGGGATCACTAGCTTTATTTATCTGTGTATCTCGCTACAATCCAAAGCATGCAAAAGTGGCACTTAATGAGACATCTTCATTAGAACATAAATGAGTCACAATTCCCCTGACCGTGCTCTTCCTCTCACTGGATTACTCAGAGTACATAAAATGTGGTCATTTCTGATGGTATTTTGTTTATTATCGGAGATCTGCACATCCCATGGCATTTGCATTAAAGCAACAAGTACTAGAATTTTTGTTTGTTTTACCATTGAACCATTGATGGTTAGTATTACAGGTTTGCTGTATTGTAAGTATCTTATAGATATTAGGGCAGATTTACTAAGGGCGAGTTCACATAAGCGCTTTGGTCTCCGATTTTAGGTTTCTGTCTTCTGCCGACAGGAGATGGAAACCGGGCAGATAGTGTCCGCCCGTCAGCGCCTGTGAGCGTTTTGTGGTCTCTGCAGCCGAACCGTTTTTTTTTTTTTTTTTTAACTGGACACCATGTCCTGCATGTCCGACTTTGTGTCTGGTTAAAAAAAAAAACGGTTTAGCCGCGGAGACCACAAAACACTTACAGGCGCTCACGGGCAGACGCTTTGCAAACCCATTCAAGTGAATGGGTTTGAAAAGTGACTGCGGTTTCCGTCTCCTGCCAGTTTCTCGGGCAGATGGCGGAAACCTAAAAGACCAGGGCGGAGGTGTGAACCCACTTTGATTCTGTCTAATATTCAGGCATTGTAAACTTAGGCCTCATGCAGTTAAAAATGTCTGTGAGAAAGAAGTTTTATTTTAAATGGCCATCATACAGTATATTCAGAACAATGAACAAATGTGTTGACGTCTCCATTATCTTTAGTTTCAAAGGTATTTATTGAATTACAGAGCCAAGAAAAAACATAAGTGAGCAATGAAATTGTCAAAAGCAAAATAAACTGTATAACAAGTGCAGGCATAGTACAATATATTACAAAAAGGCTCAGAATGCCAACCTAGGAGAAAAAATTACGGGGCATTCACACTACCGCCACTATCCACACCAGGGTTTCCATCCTAAACCACGGTGAAACTGGAGAGGGGGAAGCTTGCCAGCGGACTGCTTTAATACCCATTCATATGAATGGGTTTTTGAAGGTAACTGCCGATCACCATTTGCGGCCTCTCCACCTGGAAATCGTTTTTTTGTTTTTTTTTTTGTACGGACACAAAGTCCTTCATGTACAACTTTGCGTCTGTGCAAAAAAAAAAAAAAAGGTTTCCAGGCAGACAGGCTGCAATGAATGGATTTTAAAGATGACTACCGGAAAGCTGTCCCCTCTCCAGTTTCCCCAGGGTTTAGGACAGTAATCCCTGGGCCAGGGGCAACATGGTGGCTCAGTGGTTAGCATTGCAGCACTGGAGTCCTGGGTTTGAATCCTACCAGGAACATCTGCAAGGAGTTTGTATGTTCTCCCTGTGTTTGCGTGGATTTTCGCCCATTCTACAAAGACATACTGATAGGAAAAAAAAAAGTACATTGTGATCCCTATATGAGGCTCGCAATCTATAATTTTAAAAAAATCACTGGGCCAACAACGATGGTAGTTTGAATCCACCCTAAGGGTAAGTTCACACGGGGTTTTTTGGACCAGAACCTGAGGCGGAGGCCGCCTCAGGTTCCAGTCCAAAAAACGGGTAGCCACGACTGAATGGGCCTAGTCGGGAGGAGGGAGTGTCTTCAGGCCAAATGGCCTGAAGAATGACCAACTCACTTCTTTTTCCGTCAGCTGGAACAAGCCGGCTCCCGGAAAAAACACCTGACAGGCTCCCATTTATTTCAATGGTAGCTGTCTTTTTGGTTAGGATTTTGAGGTGAATACGGTCTCAAAATCCTGACCAAAAAACTCTGTGTGAACTTACCCTTAGGGTTAAAAAGGTTTAATAGCCAAAACAAATATTAAATATAAAAGGAGTGGAGGCAATAGAACAGCGCTACAATGAAGAGTCGGAATTGGATGGGAAAGGATCCCTGCCAGGGGGAGGTAGGAGATTGTATCACATTCAAACCCATGGCATGTTTATAGTTGGAGACCGTATGGCAATCCCAAGGCGTTGGATCTGGTAATCTAGGGTCTCCAAACTTGATCGAAGATTGAGCAAGTATCAGAGATGGTGACATTCATTTTTTTTCATGGAGCTTTGCAGAGTTGTGTCTGTTTTCTTTGACAGACCTTGAATAACATATACTAAAAAATAGGACATGTCATATTTTTGCCCATTTTGAATGCCTAAAGGGTAACCTAAATTGGATGTGTCGATATTAACATCTGTCAAAATGGATTTTCTGTTTTGTTAATGTAGATTGTAGAGCTCACATTTTTCTCTATCAGTATGTCTTTGGAATATGGGATGGAAATCCATGCAAACACGGGGAAAACATACAAACCCCTTGCAGATGGTTTTTTGCCCTTGGTGGGATTTGAACACCAGGACTCCAGCGCTGCAAGGCTGCAGTGCTAACCACTGAGCCACCATGCAGCCACCAAAATGGATTTTCATCAAGCATATGACGAGCGATAAAAACAAATCAGTAGGTTGCATAAAAAACGCCAATGAACTTAATTTGTGTTTTTTTTTTCAATGGACAATTAAAAATTCACAACAAAAAGACAACAAACGGACATTAAAAATGATCAGATGGCGTGGAAACGGATGAAAAATATGTGTCATATGGATGGAAAATTTCATCTGTTTTTAATGACCATTAAAAATTTTGTAATGTGACAGATTTATCACAGTAGCTGATGCTAGATGATAAACTTGATTCATCTTTCCAGTCTATACTTATAGTTGGCTTACTTTCTAACAGAAATTTGTGACTGGGGGGGGCCACACGGTGGCTCAGTGGTTAGCATTGCAGCGCTGGAGTCCTGGTGTTCAAATCCCACCATGGGCAAAAAACCATCTGCAAGGAGTTTGTATGTTCTCCCTGTGTTTGCATGGATTTCCATCCCATATTCCAAAAAAAAGACATACTGATAGGGAAAAATGTACATTGTGAGCCCTATGTGGGGCTCACAATCTACATTTAAAAAAAAAAAAAAAAAGAAAGAAAAAAAAGAAATTTGTGCCTGAATTTCGCCAAAATTCCGGTGCACCTTGTTGCATATTAAGTCCCATCCACCCCACCAAGTAGCACTTGTTACAGTATATGTTCCAGAGTTCTGGCTCAGTTTGAGATAGGGCCTAAGGTTGAGAAAATACGGTGATTTTGCAGCACCCAGAACACCACAGCAAAAACCATAGTGGCGACTTCCATCCACAGATTGCAGAAAAATAGCAGAAATGCTGTGATTTCAAAAACCATTGTACTTTTGTAAATCACAGCAAGTCAATTATACCTACAGAAATGCTGGTGCTTTCCATATAGGTACAGTAGGGATAGAAAACTCTGCAGACTTTCAGTAAAAAGCACTGTGGCAAAAAAACATGATGCGTTTCCACCACAGTCTTTTCCGCAGCGCTTTTTGACTGAGACTCGCTATGTGGGACCTCAGCTTCAATTTGTCCCAGTGTATCAATCAATCAATTAGCAAATTTCCTTTTTACTTTAGATTCTATACACATGGAATTTATCCTCAGAAAATTGCATTATACATTAGGGCTGTTATACACGCTTTATTTTTATTTACTTTGTAAGTGTATGGAATAATGACTCTCACTTTAAAAGAAAATCGATGGCTGCTTTGTTTTCTATTTGGCTTGACATAGATGTCTGATGGGCCGTCAGTATTTGACAGATATGAAGCAGGACTGAGATTATAATATTCATAATATATATGCATTGTGTTTTATTCACTTGACAAAGAGGGCTGGTGAGCAATACCATGTGTAAGGGCTGCTCGGTGTCAATTTTTTTGATTTATCAAAATTAAAAATTGTTCTTTAGGCTGAGGCCCTATAATGTGGAAAAACGGGGGGTGGGTTGTTGTTGCAGATTTTGCTGCAGTTTTTTGAGCCAAACCTAGGAGTAACTACACAAAGAATAGGAAATGTAAAAGAGGCTCTTAGGGTAAGTTCAGACAGCGGAAACATTTTCACCATATGGTTTTTTGGCGTGGCTACCCACAATGGGATCCCGATGCAGTGCATCAACATCCCGTTGCAGTATCCCGCTCCTGATTAGGCCGAATGAAAGGATGAATTCATCATTATTGTTACACCAGTCTGTGATTTGCAACAATTTAACACCATTTGCTACATAAATAGTTGCAATCATTCAAGCCATATTCATAATTTATTTCACAATAGTCATCTAAGGGCAAAAGCTACACCAGCAAGAAGCTAACATAGAATTTTGCCAAGATGCAAGGACACTGGAACCATGTGTCTAACTCATGAGAAGCACAGCCCTATTATAAATTAAGCATGCCTTCCCCCGGCCAGGGCTCATTTATACACCGGCTTGATCCTGAAATCTTTACTGTATTTTTATACTTCTTGTAGAATCCACTCCTAGTTTTTGCTAAAACAATTGCTCCAAAAAAGTGCCAGAAAACTAGATATATGATACCAGCCTTACATCAATCACCAAAGACCTTATTTAAACCTTGACTTGCAATTCCATGACTGACAGTGTGTAGTGAATCTTATTTATCCCATATTAATAGTCACAATCCTGGAAAACTGGAGAATTTTATACATAAATACCATTTTGGCTAATGAGAATACTTTTAAGAGGGGTTAAATATTTACCATACTACAATGCAATTAAACTGTTGGAAACCTTGGAGAAGATCACCATGAATCCCAGATTTTTTTTTTTTATATATATATGTAGATTGTGAGCCCCACTGTACATTCCCCCCCCCTATCAGTATGGCTTTTTGGAATATGGGATGGAAATCTATGCAAACACGGGGAGAACATACAATCTCCTTGCAGATGTTTTTTTTGCCCTTGGCGGAATTTGAACACCAGGACCCAACGCTGCAGTGTTAACCACTGAGCCACCATGTGGCCCCTATGAATCCCAGATTTAGGGTATATTCAGATGGGGTTGTTTGGACCGGAACCTGAGGTGGAGGCCACCTCAGGTTCGGGTCCAAAAAACGGGCAGCCGCGACTGAATGTTGGTGCACTGAGCACTCCGCTCTGGATTCGGCCCAATGAATGGACCTAGTCGGAAGGAGGGAGTGTCTTCAGGCAGAATCGCGAGGCGAAATGGCCTGAAGAATTAGCACCTCTCTTCTTGCTCTTCGGAACAAGCCGACTCCCGGAAAAAACACCTGACCGGCTCCCATTGATTTCAATAGCAGCCATCTTTTTGGTCACGATTTTGAGGCAGATACGGCCTCAAAATCCTGACCAAAAATCTCTGTGTGAACTTACCCTCAAAGGTTTTTATGGGAACTAAATATTAAAGGCCTATACTAAGACATAGGCCGTCATTGTTTGGTTGCTAGCACAAAACACAATGCCATACATGTTGGTGTGGCTGTTTCATATATAAATGAGCTACTAAATTAGACAACCATTGGTTAATCATTGGTGGGTTTATCTCCATTAAAGAAAAAAAAAAATCAAGTCAAAGTTGCATCACGAAAAGAAAACACACTGGATTAGATGGCTGGAATAATGAATGGGTAAAATCCTCAGACAAACTATGAAAGAGAACACATAATAATTGTTCTATAATGCTATGAGCAATATATTTCACATGACACATAATGTTTCATACTAAACAATACTATTATAAGACACTGAGAGACTTATCTGACCCATAGATCTAATCTATAGACAAACACTAGAAAGGCAATCCATCAAAAGAAGGGTTTATTAATAAAGCTTTGCAAATAGAGATAATATGGAGCTAAATCATTCTTTATCTGGAAAATAAAGTTTTGTTACTGCTTAGATGCTTACAAGTTAGAAGTAGAAGAAGGTTCTTATATAGAGATGAGCAAGTAGTATTCAATCGAGTAAGTATTCGATCGAATACTACGGTATTCGAAATACTCGTACTCGATCGAATACTACTCGCTATTCGAATGGAAAAATTCGATGCAGAACCAGCATTGATTGACCGAATGCTATACAGTCGGCCAATCAACGCTGGTTCTTCTCCTACCTTTAGAAGTCTTCTCCGTGCAGCGTCTCCGCAGCGTCTTCCGGCTCTGAATTCACTCTGCCAGGCATCGGGCCTGGGCAGAGCCGACTGCGCATGCTCGTGCTACAAGAAAATGGCCGCTTTGACTGTAAGCAGCCATTTTCTTGTAGTGCGGGCATGCGCAGTCGGCTCTGCCCAGGCCCGATGCCTGGCAGAGTGAATTCAGAGCCGGAAGACGCCGTGGGGACGCTGCACAGAGAAGACTTCTTGGAGAATCCAGCCCGACCCTCACTCGTGGACTTGGTAATTCAATTTATTCGAATTTTGCCTACCCCTGAAACGAGCATTTTTCCCCATAGACTATAATAGGATTCGATATTCGATTCGAGTAGTCAAATATTGAGGGGCTACTCAAAACGAATATCGAATATCGAGTATTTAACTACTCTCTCATCTCTATTCTTATATATTTCCCATTCATTTTGTAGCTACTCTTGGCTTTGGCTCAAAAAAACCGCAGTAAAATCTGCAACATAAAAAGCTGCGTTTCTGCAATGTGGGGCCTCAGCCTTATACTTATGTCTAATCTGTGTGTTAATAATATTGCTATTCATATTTCCATTTAAAAGTCTCTATTGGTTTGTTGTAAACAGGATAATACATACAGTATTTATATAAGTAACATTGAACACAATAGGAGCGTAGATATGACATAGTATAAATCGAAATGTTTGGTCTCTCAGATTATGTGGGGAAGGGTAACAATATGGATGTAGCCTCTCCAATACAACACTGGTGAGTCAGGAAAAAGAGCTTAAAATATGTGTAATGGTGATCTGAGCAGGTCAGGCTCATAATGCAGCAATGGCTTTTATTTCTTTAAATCTGGCCATGTAGAAAAGAAGAGACTGCAATTGGGAAGGAAATTAAGATTTTACTAGACTGATGAGATTTTCTTTAGAAGTTACTCTCGTTTTTAGTTTGTGGACCTCAAAAAGCGTGAATTCTCAGAATATGTTGTTACTGTCCAAACTGTTAGATTCTGAAACAAGCAAAAACATAAATCTTTAGTGGATTGGAATAAACATGTTAGAAACAGTTTTATATATATATATATATATATATATATATATATATATATATATATATATATATACACACTCACCGGCCACTTTATTAGGTACATCTGTCCAACTGCTCGTTAACACTTAATTTCTAATCAGCCAATCACATGGCGGCAACTCAGTACATTTAGGCATGTAGACATGGTCAAGACAATCTCCTGCAGTTCAAACCGAGCATCAGTATGGGGAAGAAAGGTGATTTGAGTGCCTTTGAACGTGGCATGGTTGTTGGTGCCAGAAGGGCTGGTCTGAGTATTTCAGAAACTGCTGATCTACTGGGATTTTCGCGCACAACCATCTCTAGGGTTTACAGAGAATGGTCCGAAAAAGAAAAAACATCCAGTGAGCGGCAGTTCTGTGGGCGGAAATGCGTTGTTGATGCCAGAGGTCAGAGGAGAATGGCCAGACTGGTTCGAGCTGATAGAAAGGCAACAGTGACTCAAATAGCCACCCGTTACAACCAAGGTAGCCAGAAGAGCATCTCTGAACGCACAGTACGTCCAACTTTGAGGCAGATGGGCTACAGCAGCAGAAGACCACACCGGGTGCCACTCCTTTCAGCTAAGAACAGGAAACTGAGGCTACAATTTGCACAAGCTCATCGAAATTGGACAATTGAAGATTGGAAAAACTTTGCCTGGTCTGATGAGTCTCGATTTCTGCTGCGACATTCGGATGGTAGGGTCAGAATTTGGCGTCAACAACATGAAAACATGGATCCATCCTGCCTTGTATCAACGGTTCAGGCTGGTGGTGGTGGTGTCATGGTGTGGGGAATATTTTCTTGGCACTCTTTGGGCCCCTTGGTACCAATTGAGCATTGTTGCAACGCCAAAGCCTACCTGAGTATTGTTGCTGACCATGTCCATCCCTTTATGACCACAATGTACCCAACATCTGATGGCTACTTTCAGCAGGATAATGCAATGCCATGTCATAAAGCTGGAATCATCTCAGACTGGTTTCTTGAACATGACAATGAGTTCACTGTACTCCAATGGCCTCCACAGTCACCAGATCTCAATCCAATAGAGCATCTTTGGGATGTGGTGGAACGGGAGATTCGCATCATGGATGTGCAGCCGACAAATCTGCGGCAACTGTGTGATGCCATCATGTCAATATGGACCAAAATCTCTGAGGAATGCTTCCAGCACCTTGTTGTATCTATGCCACGAAGAATTGAGGCAGTTCTGAAGGCAAAAGGGGGTCCAACCCGTTACTAGCGTGGTGTACCTAATAAAGTGGCCGGTGAGTGTATATATATATATATATATATATATATATATATATATATATATATATAGATATATATAGATATATATATATATATATATATATATATATATATATATATATAAAAGCTATGCAGCTAACTAGAACAAGAAATGGGCACCATAAATGATAAAAGAAAAAACAATCATAATACTAAACCAAAAACGTATTGATGTGGCATTAATGAATAATAAATAGAATAGCAGAGTGCAAACACAAATAACGTGTACCTTGACCTCAGAAGGAATTATGTTCCGTAATAGACAGACTCACATTTCTAATATTTTGACCCTTCCTAACATATCGGGATTTTACACAGCAATGCGGAAATGTCCACCACCAGAGACAATCTCAGTCACCTCAGTCAGATTTGAAGGAAAGAATAGCACAGCATGCAGCATTATTCTTCCTATCAAAGTGATGGACACCACAATGTATCGCTGGAAGACCCCATTGGAAAGGCAATGGACTGGGGAGTAAGGTGAAGTTGGGGTATGTGAACTCCATAACATGATGTGCATACATAGATGTGAAGCCATGACTTAGGGTCCATTCACACGGTAAGGGTCCGTTCACACGGAGTAAACGCGCGTATATTTTGGCAAAATACACTTGTAAAAAATACATGTGTAAAAATAAGACTCCCATTGACTTCAATGACATTTTTTACAAGTGTAAAAAAAACACATCAAAATATACGTCAAAATACACGTCAAAATACACGTGTAAAATGTCATTGAAGTCAATGGGAGTCTTATTTTTACATGTGTATTTTTTACTTGTGTATTTTGCCAAAATACACGCGTGATGACCAAGAACCAAGCAGTTGCATAAACAGCCACCAGGTCCAGGAGATTTGTCCACTCTTCCAGTAGCTCACCCCTATTTCTGGGACCTACCTAAATGGTTTAGGAGAGTCGACAAGAATAAATAATATACCGTCTGTGCCCCCACACTGTATAATGGTCTCTTGTTGTCCCCACAGAGTTCTCCCACAGAATAATTCCCACCGAGTGCACCCACACATGGTATAATGGCCCCCACCAGGCCTCCCAGCACCATATTATGGCCCCTTCAGTACCCCAAACTTTATAATGATCACCTCAGAGCTCCTAGATAGAGTATAATGGTCAGCCTACACATTTAGCATAATGCTCCCTTAGTGCCCTCACAAATAGGGGAGAAACATACAGTGCTCTTTGCCACAGCACATACCCAAGGGAACTGCAGGCAATACTCCTTGGAGTATATGTACCACAGGTTGAGAACCATTCCTCCAAAGCTTGGCATTGTGTGTGATTATATAAGGCTCCCGGGAGTATGTATGGAACTCTGCAGTCAGCTGAGCACTGGTCATTTTATGTACATCAGCACTTGGTGTCCCTGTTCTGTAACTTTATGCGGTCTACCATTTTGTGATTGGGTTGCTGTGACTCCTATATGCTTCCATTTGTCAATAATATCACTCATCGGTGATCATGAAATATCTAGAATAAATATCTAGAATGGTAGAAATTCCATGACCTGACTTGTTTCAATGCTGGCGTCCTATTACAATACCATACCGGAATTCTGTAAACTCTTTAGAATGAACCAGTCTGTCACAAATGTTTGTAAAAGTGAGCGCATGGTTATGTGCTGGATTTTATACACGTGTGGTAATGGGCCTGAATGAAACACCAGAATTCAATGATTAAGAGCTGGATCTTAATATTTGCATCCGTATACTGTAGTGTAGCTCCATTAAATCAGGTGCACATTAAATAAGAGGGTGGGTCGATTACAGTATTAGGATGGGTTATCCAATTTGGGGTTTTTCGGTATGGAAAATGGATGGATTAGTATCAAACTAAATGCAATTTATAAATGTAGGACTGGACAGTAAATAGATCTTTTCACACCTAGACCTGTCACTATGACAAGAGAGCATTCTCTATGTCTAGGGAAAAAAGGTTTAAGCTTCAGCTGATCCAAAAGACTTTATATAGCTACCGTATATACTCGAGTATAAGCCGACCTGAATATAAGCCGAGGCCCCTAATTTTACCACAAAAAACACTGGGAAAACTTATTTACTCAAGTATAAGCCTGGGGGGAAATGCAGCAGCTACTGGAAAATTTCAAAAATTAAAATGATCGGAGTTTTTGGGTTGCAGTAGTTGCTGTGAAAGGGGAGGGGGTGTTTTTGTTGTCTGTCTGCCCCTTCCCTGAGCTTGAGGACTGTTTTTTTTTTCTCCACTTGGAATTCAGCCTGGCTGACTATAGGGAATCTGCAGTGCTCCTATTAACCCCTTCCTGACAGAACAGGAGCACTACAGATCCCCTATATTCAGTAGTCCGGGCACTTTCAGACACAGGGATACCTAACGTGTGTGTGCATCAAAGTAGTTTTCTACTTTTATACGTATTCTAGGGAAAGGAGGGATTTAGAACTTTTATTTAATTAGTTTTTTTATTATTTTTTTAAAAGTTTTTTCTAACCAATGAACAGGATAGTAGATAAGTTACAGACCAGTGTTGGTCCCTTGTACCCCCATCTGACTATAGTAGGGGCCACGCAGTTATGATGCCATTGCAGGCAGTTCAATAGCTCAAAGAAGCCACAGTGTGTCTGTCTGACTGCTACACAAAGGACCCTTGTGACTGGTGAAGTACCCTACCGATCTACAAACTTTTTACTCTGGACAATAGACACACATTATATCCCCACCCCCAGCTCATTCCACAGCAATGATTTTTTTCCATTGTACACAGTTTTACCTAGATCATTGCATTCTTATTCCAATTTTTCTATATTACTTTTGTTATCCTAAATGCTTGTTTTAGCCGGTGTTTAACATAAAGTTGTAATAAAAAGAGAATTGAGAAGAAGAAAAAAGAAAGTAGATTTACTATTGGAAGGAAACGCTTTGTATTGTAAGTAATGGCTGAAATCATGGAGAGGATCAAAGACTTGAAAAGGAAAATGACTGTAACATTAAAACTTCTAAAGTGACAGGCAGGAAGGGTGTAAGAGAAATCGGTAATTTGTGAGAATAAAAAGACAGCTGTATAGAAAAGAGATGGACACGTGCGAATGGGAGTCATATCTCCCAGTCAAAAGCAGGAAGGGGACATTTTAATAATTGCCTGACACCTATTAACTCCTCGTGGTAAAGGATATAGGAAGTGTAAGTGATGTAAAAGTGCCATGAAAGAGAACATTCAATGGAAGTTAACTGGAATATGACACTTGATCACTAATACCAGATTCATGTCAATGTCACAGAAAAAGAATGGCGTGTAGGAAAAATAAAATAAAACTTTTATTGGTATGTATTATAAAATCAAGCACAACGGACGTCCGTGTATAACTCCTAAAAGGAGACTAAAAACAATATATGAAGGTCTCCAAATGAAAACTAGAAGTGACAAGTCTGAAGATGATATATATATCACACTGTCACTAGATAGTCATGTAGTACCCCTCGTCTCCAACTGTTATGTCTGGAGGTTGTAATCTGTGTAAATGGCCGCAAATTAGATGGACCTATTGATATTCGGACCTACATTAGACCTGACTAGACTGTATACTCAAGGATATGTAATTGAGCTAAGGATAATTTACATGGCCAATACTTGGATATTTGTTACATATGGGTTAATCCTATGGGTTATACATGACCATCCGACACCCTCATATAGTTCCCATTAAAACTATTGAGTCGCTGCCACAATACCATTGATATTGCAGTTGTTCAGTGTTTCTCATATAGACATAAGGAAAAGCAGTTCAGTGTTTCACTGACAAAGTGTAAATTCACGGTCAGGGCTCATTCACATCTCCGCCCGGGATCTCCATTCTGCAGGTTTACGTTTCCTGCACGAAACTGGCCAGGAGACGGAAACCTATAGTCATGTTTCAAACCCATTAATTTGAATACGTTTGAAAAGTGTCCGGCCGTGAGCATTTTATGCTCTCCGCGGCAAAACCTGTTTTTTATAACCGGACACAGAGTCGGACCTGCAGGACTCTGTGTCTGGTTTAAAAAAAACCGTTTCACCGCGGAGAGCATAAAACGCTCACGGGCACTCACAGCCGGACTTGGTCTAACAGGTTTCCGTCTTCTGCCGGCAGCTGGGTCCTATACTATACACTTATATTGCTGTGTCCAGGCCAGAGAGTTAGTATGACAGAGGGAGACTGCTATCCCAGGGGAGCAAGTGTATGGCTGATCATGTCTAATGCAAAGTGGCATGTCTTTTAGCACATGAAGAGGCAGTCAGTGAAAAAAAGCAGCTGGAAAAATATCCGGTGATCAGCAAACACAGGACACATGGGTCTTACTTTTTATTTGTAAAGTAAAATGCTAAATTTAGAGAAATTCACTATGACGATTTTATACAATAACTGTCAGCAAAAATACATACTGACCTTATATATACAAGTCAAATATAATGTTCTATCCTTTTCTTAGACAATAATAGTCAGTAATCATTGGTAAAGAAAATAATTGTAGTGTCCTTTGGTGGTGGTATTAGGGGGTGTCTATGGGTTTAGCCAGGTTGAGTTTTACATGCCCAGTCTTTTTGGTCTTAGAGAAGTCTGACAGCAATTTAGCAATCAATCCAACAAATACATTTTTTATAGTTTCCGAAAGTAACAGACAGATTGCAGATTCGCTGTGCTACCAAATTGGTTTGACTTAGGGTAATCTCTAATGGCATTGTCTAAGGGTAAGTTCAAACAGGGAATTTTTGGACTGGATTTTGACACAGAGGCAGCCTCAGAATCCGGTCAAAAAAATGGCCAGCCGTGACTGGATGCCAGTGTAGTGCATCGGCATCCAATCGCGGCATTCCGTTCCGGATTAGGCCCAAATGAATGGGCCTAGTCGAGAGGGGAGTGTCGCGCTGCGGAAGCCGCAGCAGATTCAGCCACGGAATCCGTGGCAAGAATGGTCATGTCGCTTCTTTTTTCAGCTACTAGGTAGTGGAAAAAAGAAGCAAGCAGTTCCTATTGAAGTCAATGGCAGTGGATTTTGAGGCGGATTACGTGTCAAAATCTGCTGCCCAAAAAAACTCTGAGTGAACAAGCCCTTAGCATACTAACCAGTCTTCACCGTTTATTAGGGATCTGGAGTTGGCTGCAGGGAGTCTGCCAGGTCACTATCTCCTAAGGTGGTCTCAGTTTGATAGCAGCTAAGCAAGCAGGTCAGGACTAAAAAATCAGACAAAATGCATAATCTGAACACAGGATAAAATCAAGGCAGACAGAATATGTGAACAGACTTGGAAACAGGAACAGACTAGAACATACATATAGCAGGCTGGGTCTAAAACTGGAATGAAAGACAGGACATCAGGACAGGTAGCAGGCACATTGCAGAAGCCTGTAGGCTTCAAACAGTGGAACAGATACAAACAATGGAAGGACATATGCAAACACACAGAAACCAGCAGAGCTATTACAGAAGTCCAAAGGCTGAAAACATAGAAGAAACATGAAGGTCACAGAGTGGAAGGACAAGAGTCCAAACATGACAGACAGAGGATAAGACATTTTAAAAATAAGCCAGATGGAAAGTCATGGATCCAAACGTAACAGGTAGAGACAGACTTGGAACACAGAAGTACATGGAAATACAGTACACCGACAAGTGCAGAGTGCTGGTGTTACAACCATACATTATATTGAAACATTAAATGATACTATGATAAAATAAATTTGCCTTGCAAAAAAACACCCCTTATAAAGTTATGCTGTAGAAAATTTAAAAAACATAAGGCTCTTAGAAGGCGACAAGATAAAACCAAAAATGGGGATTACTGCAGTTATGTGTTAGTGTTTATTGTCAGACTTACATTTAGTATTATTTTGCAGTTAACACAAGTTATGAGACTTTTTATGTCCTCTGACATTGGTGGGGTTATATACAGCTAGACAACTAACAGAACTTAGCACACTGTCAACATTGATGGTTGCAGTAATATTGGTGCCGTTAGTTTCAACCCCGATATCCCTGCACTGTCAGAGGGGCCAGCCTTACAGCTCTACATCATTGCTGGGCTTTGATGAAGCCCCCTCCTGACAGTGCAAGGCTATGGAAGTGCATGGTCAGGGGGCATTCCTAACCACCCAACAATGCCTTTGCACAATAAGGCCAGCCCCTCTGACAGTGTAAGGATATCGGTGATGAAGCAATGGCACCAATATTACTGCAACTGGGGGACATACCAGCAATGGCTGAGGGCAGCGATCAGCAGTAGTGGCCACTATGATACACACTTGAAAAAGGGGCATCTAATTCCCCGAAACGTGTGTTTGCCTGGTGTTTTTTTTTGGAATAAAGAATTGGTTATATGTTATTCTTGGATCTGTGCAGTCTTTGTGAATTGGTCCCAGGTCTTGCATTACTTTCTGCCCTCTGTTTGGTGATACACAGTGACAGCAGGGATCCTGTATCCTCCCTTGAGATTTATTACCGCCTGATAAGTTGGTTGTGTTATTAACACAACCCCTAAAGGTGAGAGGCCATCTCTTCTTTTCTTCTTTGTGCCTTTAAATGTTAATGCTTTTGCTTTTTTTGTGTGGCTACCGGAAAAGTTGACAGTACGCTGAGATCAGCGCATTGTAAGCTTTCTAGAATTTCTTCAAAATATAGTTAATTCCCTCCGATATTTCATCCTGAGATTTTTATTTTATCTTTTTTTACAAAAGAAACCTTCTGAAAGTAGAGAGATTAACCACAGGGGCGCACTTACAATTCTTAATAGCTGCTATTAAATGAAAAACTCAGAGAAAAAATTACAGTTTGAGAAAAACTACATTCTAAGATAAACCTTTCATGAAACCTCTGATTATAGAATCTGGATGTGTAAGGTCTTTTGAAAAGAGTTGGAAATTGCTTTTGTCTGTTTCCCTGGTCTCTGCAAATGACATTGCAGCGTATAAGCGAAAGTACAAGCCTTTAGAATACTATGTTAATGGTCATATTAGTTACAATGTAAATAAATGGCTGATGCCAAAAAGATGGCCGCTAGTAATATATTTCATAATTCCTTCATTCTAATGATTTGTCCTAGAAATTTCAGTTTTGAAAATATAATGACTATTTTATTGCCCATAGATCTGTTATCACCACTTACACAGCAAAAATAAAGTAGTATAATATTTAACTATTACATAATACAGCGCAGAACAGAGCGCTCTTTATTGTCCTTGTCCAAATCATTATTTAAAAAGTGAAATAAAAAATTCAGCTCGATAAATATTACTGACTTCATGAATAATGTGTCACATTTGTCTCTTATTTTTGACAGCCTCGAAAAAAAATCTACAGTAAACAAGAAAAATGCAGTCATAAATAATAAATTTATAGGTAGATGCAATATTTTCATAAGAATTACTGTTATGTAAAAAATTAAAGTGCCGACTCCTTAAAGAGGGCCTGCCACTAAGTAAAAATGACCTGCGTCGTATTATTGCGGTCGTGCCCTGGATCCGTTTGGTGTTTTTTCTTGCAAATCTATCCACCTGTATTGAGGTATGGCTCTCAGTACTTTATATGAACATGTACTTTTATTCTCCAAGTGGGAGGTCTTCTCATAGAAAAACTAATAGGTTACCACCCATTTGAGTCATTTACATATAATCCTATGGGGGCGATATCTTTTGAACGGGGACAGATTTAAAAAAAACAAAAAGCCAAATTAATCCAAAGCACAATCAAATGATGGACGTCATTTACAATTTGACAAAAGCAAAAATGTATTTCAGCACTCAGAACATGTATTTAATAAAACATTACTTTTAATAAGAAAAATGCATAAAATACATGATACACAAGAACCAGAAAAAAATATATGTATAAAAAAGACGCACTTATGACATAGTATCACGAAAGACACAAAACACGACTAGTTGCCTACGCGTTTCAGGGCCGCAGCCCCTTACTCATGGCGGCCCTGAGTAAGGGGCTTTTGGATCCTGTTTTGGCTACTCCATTTACCTCCAGTGTATGACCCCGCTTACCTGACAATGCTTCTACCTCTGTCTTCTCCTACCACGTGACCTCCAGTTATCGACTCGGCTTACTTGACCACAAATTTGTTCCTTGGGTATCTGTGTGACTCCCCTGGATTACCGTAGTAGTAAGAGAGCTGCAGTAGGAGATGCAGTAGCAGTGTAGACGTAGGGTCCCAACCCAGTCAGATCATCAATAATGGAACGTCACACAATGGAATGTGCTTCAAAATCATGCAGTGTTTTATTAAGTGCTTCAAGTAGAGTTTAAGGTGAAACGTTTTTCGGTGCATACAAGCACCTTCATCAGACTCTACATATAAGGAAAGGAAATATATACAGTGAGACAAAAATGCACATGATATACAATATATACAAAATATGTACAATACAAGGCCCAGATGTAAAAGGGCAGGGAATACAATGGTAGATTTCCAAATGCTGATATGGTGGATCAGGACATATCCAAATATTGGGAGATAGACACATGACTAGTGACGGGTAGTGAGGTATACTGAACTAAAGCTAAAAAAAGCAATAATAGACTGTGTAGACGGAAGTGATGTCGAATTCCTTAAGAACTGATAGTCCGGTTAAGGTAAACATAATACAATCTGTGGTAATAAACAAGCATATAAGCAGTACCTTTCACTGAGGGGTAAAGTAATATACACGGTTTTTCAACAGATGACCCCTGGGACAACTTGGATTCTGTCAATAAACAAGGTAGCATGTCAAAACTGTAGAGTCATTGGTGGCAGAGGAGAAAAGGGGCTATTAGCCGTACTAGTGGTTCTAGAACAAGGTGGTGCATACATGATGGTAAATGACATAATGCTCGTTGCCTAGGTAACTTACCTCCGCTTGTTAGCCTGCAGGGTCCGCTTTTAATGATATAATTGGTAGTCAGTAGCAACACAATTAATAGGACGCGGCACAGAAATAACAGCTGTAGCGCTGTGGAAAAAGGCGCGTACAGTCTGTGCCGGAGGTCCGGTATAAAACGGCCAGACGGCCAATCAGATGGGTGCCCCGGCGCACGCTCAGAGCGTGCGAATGATGCGGCCGTGTTCACGGAAAACCGCGCATGCCCAGTGCGGCGCAATATAGAAGAGCGATAGCCGGCACTGCGGCGCATGCGTGGAAGAACCAAACTCCGTGTAGAGCGTCAGGTGGTGCTGATCTTGTGCAGAATAAGATGGATAATGTAGAGTTGGTGGCCCCTAGTGGTCGGAGGCTAAGAAGACAGGTAATAAACCCAGCTACTGAGTAAATGACCAGCTGTGGAAGAAATGAGAAGTAGTAAACGGATAGAAAAGGCAGAGTAAGTAGAGATAGAGTAGTGAAATGTAGACAAAACGAGAGAAGTAAAGAGATAGGGAAGTACATAAAGATAAAAAATGAAGAAAAAAATAAAAATAAAATTAATAGAGAATGAAAAAGATGAAAAATGAAGAGAAATAGAAAGAATAAAGATTTAGGTAAAAAAATGAAGATAAAGATAAAGATAATAAGAAAAAACAAAGAATAAAAAATAAAAAATAAAAAATAAAAAATAAATAAAATAAAAAATAAAAATTAAAAAGTAGAAAATAAAAAATAAAAAATAAAAAATAAAAAATAAAAATAAAAAAAGGGGAAGTTCTACTAAGACCGGGATATGCCAATTAAAAAATAAAAATAAAGATAAAAAGGATACTTTATTATGGTTGCGGACCCTGGAGGGTGGTTACGGAGTGTCAACGAGCCTGTATGAAGGAGACAAGAACAATATCATGAGGCAAGTGAGAATATGCAATGAACGGCCATATAACTTGAATCAAATGAAGGCATTAAGATCGTAGTCGCGGTTAAGACCCTTAGGTTCCAACGTCTGTAATCTGTGGATCCAAAAGGCTGCCTTTCTTTTAAGTAGGGTGATGCGATTGCCGCCCCTTCTAGGAGCTTCCACATGCTCCAACACTTGGAAACGTAATTGTGAGATACTATGTTTCATAGTCTCAAAATGGGCTGGGATTGGAAGCAACAGGTTTCGACATCGAATGTTCGACTTGTGTTGCTTGATGCGGTCTCGCACACGTTGGGTAGTCTCCCCAACGTATGCGAGACCGCATGGACACTTTATCAAATACACAACAAAGTTAGAATCACAAGTGAAGAAATCTTTCACTGGGATTGCTTGTCCGCTATGAGGATGATATACTTTATCGCCCTTCAATACGTTGGAACATTGGTGGCAGTGGAGACATGGGAATGTACCCTTTCTTTGTGTACTGAGAAATGTCTGTCGTGGAACTCTTACGTCAGAGCCTAGGTCTGCCTTAATAAGTCTATCACGGAGATTGCAGGGGCGTTTGAAACATGGCATGAAGGGTTGTGTGAATTCCTTGATATTTGGATAGGCACGTCCCAGTAGTGACCAGTGTCTCCTGATAATGTTATGCACCTTATAGGAGAAAGGGTGGTATTTATGAATGAAGGGGATTCTATGATCCATGCTTCTAGGAGGCCTATTTTGAGTGGGAGCTCTAGTGTCCTGTAGAGTTTTGTTAAGTAGTTTGCTGGGATAACCACGTTTGGTGAATTTGTCCGTCATTTCATAGTATCGTGCGTCCCTAACATTGGGGTTGTCAACGATACGTTTAACCCTAAGAAGTTGGGATTTTGGAAGTGCTTGTTTCACTGCTGGTGGATGGCAGCTAGAGTAGTGGAGTAGACTATTGCGGTCAGTTGGTTTAACGTAAATGTCAGATTCAAGTGTGCCGTTCTCACGGAGGGTTATCAGGGTATCAAGGAAATTAATAGATCTGGCGCTGAAGTTAACAGTGAATTGGAGTTCAGGCCAAATGTTATTCAGGTAATGTGTGAATTCCTCTATCTCCCAATATTTGGATATGTCCTGATCCACCATATCAGCATTTGGAAATCTACCATTGTATTCCCTGCCCTTTTACATCTGGGCCTTGTATTGTACATATTTTGTATATATTGTATATCATGTGCATTTTTGTCTCACTGTATATATTTCCTTTCCTTATATGTAGAGTCTGATGAAGGTGCTTGTATGCACCGAAAAACGTTTCACCTTAAACTCTACTTGAAGCACTTAATAAAACACTGCATGATTTTGAAGCACATTCCATTGTGTGACGTTCCATTATTGATGATCCCCTGGATTACCCTCCTGCTCATCTGCTACTCCAGTCCATCCTGCTTTCTTGGACTTCACTCTAAGGTTAGTGTCTGACTCCTTCTGGGACCTCCTACTTGGGGTTCGCTGGGTGTGCGTCGCTCTCTGGGCGGTTGCGGATCCAGGCCTTGGACTTTTACCAAGTCCAACTCCACCATCAGGAGCTCTGGTGAAGAACTCCGGGACCTGGTTCTGCTCCGGTTAGGAGAGAGTAGCGCACCCAGGACTGTTTTTGCCTCAGTGCTTGGGGATTCTAGTTCAGTAAGCTAGTAAGCTCAGAACTTAGAGTCATTTGTTGCATCAGATTCTTAACAAGACCTAGTTGACATAATTCTTCAATGTGCTTTCATTGGGAAAATATCGCTGCAACCCCCTTCAAGGAATATTGCACTAGGCTTTGCTATTTCATGCAGTTTTATCCAGTTTACCCTGTATTGTATACCATACTGTATACTTTTTCTAACATGGGTGCCTATGGATTTTTGAGTCAATTTATCATAAGCACTATGAGCATATTTTGGGTTTGTTTTTCATACATTGTTACCCACCACATTGGAAAAATTGTTCAGGAATGGTTTGAGGAACAAAAGGAAGATTTCAAGTTGCTGACTTGTCCTCAAAATTCCCCAGATCTCAATGTCATCAATCTAACCATCACTGAGACTTTTAGTAGCTGTACTGATTCATTTCAGGTATCAAACTACAGCTGCAGCCAAAAGAAATAAATTGAGAGAATTTAAGCCTTGCAGTGTAGAATTGTTTCATCAAAAGGTTGCAAAATAGGAATTTGTGATTATCTCAGCTTATTTTCTTAAAAATGTTTTTCTCATTTTACACTGCTCGCTCCACTTTTGAAAACCAGGGAGGAAAGTAGTTAGCTGATGCACAGAACACCAGAGTCAGCAAATGCAACTTTATTTATCTTTTATATATAATACAATTCCCATTCCTATGAGGAATGGAGTACAATGGTATGTAGATCTTTAGCTGGTGCAGGTGTGATGAAGTGCATAGGCCAGGACTCCTAATGGTGTTTTACGATCCCTGCAAAACAGATTCTAGCAAATCCCATCCACATATTGCAAAAAAATACCCTCAGAAGAAATGCTGCGATTTCCAAAAGCAACACATTTTTGGAACTCTCAGCATGACAATTATAAGTATGGAAGCTTGTATAGGAACCTATATAGGTGTAATTGAAGTAGAAAGCCCGCAGAGGAAAACTCTGTGGACTTTTTATGAAAAGCACTGTGGGTAAAACTTGCCTTAGGCTAATGCCCCATGGGACAACCTGCAGAAAAAAAGTGCTGCGGGAAAAACCGTAGCAGCAACGCATCGCAATAATACCTATGGGGAAACCTCTGGCGTTTGCGTAGGTATAATTGATAGGCTGCGATTTCCAAAACTGCGTTGGTTTTGGAAATTGTAGCATGTCCGTGCTGTGGTTTTTACGCAAAGTGAGCGGTGTTTCCCCCGTGTGCAAATCGCGCCATTTCCGGACCGTGGGACCCCGCCCTAAAGGGTTTTTCCAAGTTATTTTTTTTATGGCTGGTTCAGTGATTCATGAAAAATAATAAAGAAGATTTTCTGCATGCGTTTTTGAAAATGCAGCTTTTTCACAGTGTTTTTATTTACGCAATGCGTGGAAGGGATTAGCCAATACCATATCTCATTCACTTTATCCGTCTGACGGGACCCGCTCTCATTTTTGCACTTGAGAAAGGGCCAGTGTTAGGCCCGAAACGCGTCATGCTGTATGCGGTATTCTTAACGTTCAATAAATCGTTTTTATCTGGATCCTGGTTCACCTTGTTCTTGCACACAACAGTGACCGCGGTTCTTCCCCAGCGGACCCTTGGTCCTTTACCCCTCTCATTCCCTTTATCGGTACTGGGAAAATGCAGCATTTTTTTTCCGCTGCTTTCATTCTTGCAGATTTTACTGCAGATTTTTGTGCCACTAGTGGATTTAACAGGAAGGAGAAGTATAAGAGCTGCTTTTATATTTCCCATTCCTTTTGACTCACAGCCTTAGGAAGTGGTGAGGGGGATGACCAAATACTGCAACATTTACCATGGAACACATTGTATGCTTCTTTTTTTGTAATATGAATGGGAGGTGGGGGTGATATTGTATGTAGGCGGCTGGGATTTGTGTGCCAGGCTGATCCATAGTCTCCATCTGACTCTTATTAAGAATATGATCAACTAAATTTTTTAAAATACTGGAATGTATTCAGTCCGAGCTTTTAATACATTTTAAAAGAGAATGCAAAGTAGCATTCACCTTCATTCTAGGCTTTGAAGTAGTAGTAAGGTTGAAAGTGGGCCCAGGTCACATTGACATACATTGCTATAAAACATGTTGTGCCATGCAAGGTCTTAGTCATGACAGGGCCTTATTTATTGGTGCTAAAAGGTAGCGCTTTAAAACTCTCATACATTTTAATGACTTTTCTGCAGCATTGCCAGCCACTTAGGACTGAGACCATAAAGTTCACATGGGAAGAAAGACGTTTATGTGAAATATTGCACAACTATAAATGTATATGTGTATGGAACATATAAGTGATAACAGACATTGGCAAATTTATTATCATCATAACAAGGTAAGGACTACCTGGGTACCTGAGTTCAAAGGGCAGAATGCTTTAAGTATGTTATATTGTCTACTGATTGATTTTTTTTTACGATGCCGGGACTAGTCAGCCTAAATGATATTGAAGTAATGGAATTATGAAGTATTGCCTACATTGACATGTGTAATGCTGAAATGAAGTATACACAACACATTTGTGCACAATTGTAGCCACTTATCCCTGTCCCAATCCCTGTTCCCAGTGGGCCTACAATATGATATTTCTAAAGGGATTGTCCATTTTCATACCAATAATGAAAGACAAATGTTGTTGTTTGTGTAATAAAAATTTATACAATTTTCCAATGTGCTTAATGTATCAATTACAGTTTTCTATATTTGTGCTTGCTACTTGCTTACTCCAGAGGATAAAAATCAGGCCATGGTCATGTAATATACAGTCCATAGCCATGTGATATACAGTCCATAGTCATGTGATATACAGTCCATAGCCATGTGATATACAGTCCATAGTCATGTAATATACAGTCCATAGCCATGTGATATACAGTCCATAGCCATGTGATCTAAAATCCATAGTCATGTGATATACAGTCCATAGTCATGTGATATACAGTCCATAGCCATGTGATATACAGTCCATAGTCATGTGATATACAGTCCATAGCCATGTGATATACAGTCCATAGTTATGTGATATACAGTCCATGATCATGTGTTGGACACACAGGAGCACAGCTCCTTATAAGGCAGATGTTTGTGCTGTGACTATAACAAGCGCCACCTGTGTCCATCACATGACCATGGACTGTGGACTACATATCACATGACCATAAGCAGAGTGAATGACAGCAAGCAGAGATCTAGAAAACCAATAGGAACTGATACAAAAAGGATATTGGAAAATTGTTCAATTTTTTTTTATCTTACAATCAATAACATTTTCTCTAAATTTTGGTCTGAAAGTGGACAACCTCTTTTACCACAAACTGTACAAAGGCCAATTTTCAAAGAAAACAAATTGACCCATTAGACAGTTTTTTTTAAGTAAAAGAGGAAACCAGAGTAACTGAAAGACCCCTGGTAAGCACAAGGAGAATATCCAAGAAGTGTTGTCTTTGGTTCTTATTCACTGCTTATCAAACCACTAGAGGGAAAGAGCCCTCCCATAGTATAGATAGTATAATGGTGCCTTTCAAAGAGTCTACATAGTAATAATATCCCCTTAGTGTCCCTCACAGAGTAAAGGTACCCCTATAGTACCCCCTTTACAGTATTGGAGACCCCATAGTGTCACTTAAAATTTTAAAATTTATAATCCACAATTCCTATTTCCTCAACAAGTGAGTGATGTCATTGCACCTGTCTGTACCAAGTCACCAATAGCAATGTGATGGCGCTAAGAACTAATAGCTTTCTTCTGCACCACATGATTCAGCTGTATCGTTGTCCTGTAGATACAGATATAGCCGACAGTGGTTCTCCCCAGGGAATCCATGGCGCTTTATTGCCATGATTTTCCAGTGATTGTAACGCTTGTCTTTGTTCTGACAAATGTTTCCAATTGTTTCTTAGCCAGTTCCTAATATTTGTGTTGGAGACATTTAAATCTTAATCTAGACAAAAAAGTAGCTTTTCATTTTGCCTTTTTGCCATTCCATATATCTCCTTGACAACTCTCTAATGCCAAATGGGTCTTTTACAACATTTTACTCCTATGGCAAATAGTGCATTTGAAATAGACTCCCTAGCAGTGCCCAACCCCATGCCCACCTCCCGGTGACGCTATTTTCCATTGTGTTTGCATGTAGAGATACACAGGAAACAAGACTTCTCTGCTTGTTATGGGAATGGAGTTAGGTGAGAATAACTTTGTCCTACTGTTTAGAAGGTAAAGGCTCGGTCACACCAAACATTGATGTTACTTCGATTTCTCTTTTGTTCCTTCAATTATCATTAGGATTTTTTCCACATCTGATGAAAACTTTTACACAAACTGTATAGTGGACCTAAAGGGGACAATAATACAAATGGTTAGAACTCTTAGTATGTGGCATACTGTTTAAACTTTATTACCATGTTAAACACCATTTTGGTACTCTGACTTTATGGGGAAATACATCAGTCTGGGGCAAACTTTTAGCGTTGGGGATACTATTTACCAGGTACTATTATTGTGCTAACACTAAATGACACTACAATAGTTGTCAGTTATTCCGCCTATCTCAGGAGTTTGGCCCAGACCAGAAGTGCTATGATTATACTCTAGGGCAGTGGTTCTTAACCTTGTTTGAGGTACTGAACCCACCAGTTTCATATGCACATTCACCGAACCCTTCTTTAGTGATAAATCAAATATGATTTATTTCCAAATTCAAGACATAGGTATACGTATTTTTACTGGTACACAAAATGAACCGTGCATATGGCCTAGGGTTTGATCGAACCCTGGTTAAGAACCACTGCTCTAGGGTCTCCTCACCTGACTGTTTGAAAAAATTTGTTCTAGACCAGAAGTGCTGTGATTATATTCTGGGGTGATGGCCAAGGGGTGGAAATGTAATGAATAGAGATGAGCGAACAGATGAGAAACAGCCGTTTCGAATAGCACGATCCCATAGAAATGAATGGAAGCCGCCAACACGCAGACTTTGCCGGCGGCCGGCCACTTAACCCCCCCGCGTGCCGACTACATCCATTAATTTCTAATGGAGCGTGCTATTCAAAAAGTCTGTTTCGAATAGTGTTCGCTCATCTCTAGTAATGAACACTGATACTCATCTTGCCTAACCTCTTCTAGGCTCCCTCAGGGTCTTCTTCGTGGGTCTTCTAGGTGACATCTCTAGGGAACTAATGGGGTTGGTGATTGGACCTCAGTGGTCATGTGGGATGTGTTGACATCATGAAGCTTAGACACAAGCAGCATGACATTGCCATGTCCCACGTGACAGCTGAGACACAATCACAGTCCTCAAATGTACCCCAGCAACCTGCAACATCAGTCAAGAGGTTTTAAAATGCTGGGAGTCTACCAAAGAGAACTCTGAAGGAGCCCAGGAGAGGAGAGGCAAGATGAGTATGTGTTTATTATGTTTCTGTGTCTTCTCTGAACCTCATTTATTTACACTGGAGTCTGACGCAAACAAAGAGTATATTAGTGATTTATGCAAAGAGAAACCCAAAGTTTTGGGGTTTTGTTTGAGACTGAAACTATTGAAAAATTCAGGTAGAATCTGGTTTGGTCCAACTAGTTTTCTCATCTCTAAATACATGATCTCTCCTAAAAGATGAATAGCTAAATAGATGAATAGAGTTAGCTAATCTGGTTACCAGTGATGCTTGTTGATTATTACTCTGGAGTTGTGTGATTTGATAATTCGGTGAGTAGGCTTTTAGAGATTACTTGTAAGGAAGGAGGTGCCTATTGCTAATTGGTCAATGTAAGACATTTGTGTTAAAGGGGCTCCATCATTGACAAAGCATGTTTTGAGCTAATCATATTCTTGAATTGCCTTTAAAAAGCTATTCACGTGCTGTCCCCAGTTTTTCTAAAGACCCCCGATTTTTCTTAAAAATCAGTAAAGCTGATATGCTAATGATGCTCACTGAGCACCCTGGGCATTCCCCAGGGCCAGAGAGCGCCCCCCTGCATCATACCTCTTTCACGACCCCCTCCGTGGCTTATGCTCCATTATGCCCTCCTCCTCCACACTTGCTCTAACCAACTCCATCCTCTGTAGTCTCGCTCCTGTGCTTCAAATCCTGTGCATGCGCATTAACGCTCCGCTCTGAGCGCTACTCCATATACTCTAGCACCATTTTCTTGTAGCTACCTATAGAACTCAGCATACTGCTCCGTATGCTGTTCTATAGTGAGGTGCAAGAATATGGGTATGCTTGGGTATGCGCAATAGGCTCAGAATGGAGCATTATTGCACATGCACAGGATTTGAAGCGCAGGAGCGAGACTACAGAGTGGTTCTACAGCTGAGACCAAAGCCTAGGTAAGCTAAGACATGTCCCTAAGACAGTGTTCCCCTAATACAAAGTAGGGGATTAGGTTTACAACCAATTTACTGCTGACAGACTCCCTCTAATCTATACTTAGTGATGCATAATACATGTTGACACTTTATAAATAAAGAATAATAATCCGCTCATAAATAATAGCTATGGTGTAGATAGAGAGAAACACTGGCTGCATGTAATTTAAAATTGCATAAAATCGTGTGGAAAAGACCTGAATAAGACTATGGTTAGAGATGAGATGGAATAAATAATATAGACGGCTGGTGCGGTAATTATCGCTCTACTAATTAATAATTGCTAAAATAAATTACACATGAAATGTGAAAATCTATCAAAATATTTAAGTCGTTTTACTTTCATTTTCCCAAGTAAGTGTCTATAAATGGTAAAATATGTAACTATAGCAACTAATAATTTGTCCTCACTTGAATTTATATGTAATGGTGGGTGTTATACTGAATCTAGAATACTCTATTAGAATAGTCAGCATATTCTCATGAAAGCAGAAACGAATATTCTATGAAATTCAACTCAAGGTATGTATACACTCAGAATAAACACCACAAAAAAGGGGAATACGGGGAAGGGATAACACAGCCCAAAAAAAGGAAAAACACGCAGTAATATGAACAGGAACACTCACAATCCCTTATGGAAGGGAAGACAGTCGCCCGGATCTTCCAGAATTATTCCTCCGACATAGGAACGGATCCTTATAGGAAAACTAGCCAAAGGAAAATCCAGCAAAAGCTCTTCCTTAAAATAATTTCTTCTTTATTCAAATGCACATTAAAAAGTGATAAATGTCCAACGGGATGACTGGATACAATGCATAGCAGGAAAACAAAAGGACTGACGCGTTTCGAACAAAAGTTCTTATTCGTAGTCTAGTGTTTTCAAAGATCCACTGGTTCTTATATATCATGAAAATCATGTGTAAACACTTCACATAATCACAAAGACCCGTGATGACGTATATCAAAACACACACCTAAAACACATAAAATAAAAACCGCTAGGCAATGATACTCTATGCAAAAATTATAAACATAAGGACTTCAAAGACAGCAAGAATAAGAATTGACAAGTAGGAAAAATGTTAGCAAAAGAGGAAAAACAAGAATATTTTATACATGTAGAAAAATCTCTATTGTCATAACATGATGAAGATTAATAAAGAAACCCCCATCATTCTGCACATATGTGTACACCTCCTAATTAGATTTTACCCTTTATATATTTTATATAATAATCCCTTGCTTTGGGTTAACCTTCCACACTGAATACATGATTCCTTACTTGTGTACACGAGAGAAAAGAGAGAAAAAATTCCCCGGACAAAGGTGAATGCACAGACGATCTAGAGAGAAACACGCATGCGTAAATTGAACTTACTACCATTAATGGAATCCCTTAATAAAGATGGTTGCATAATGTGTGCACATGCGTAAAAAGAGGATCCTTCAAATACGGAAGCCGATCATACCCACATTGATCCGCAAATCAAAATATGTCCCTAAAAAGACGAAGAACAAAGGTACATACATACCCCAGACCAGATAGGTAGAAAAACCACAGTCAGAGATCTAAAGTAAGTAATATGAAAATCAAGGTATATATCCTCTATACATGAATGATGGAAAGGAACTACAACATTAATATATATAAGATAAATCATTTCTCCTATTTAACCCGTTAGGTGACCGTGTGTTTAATCGTAGAATCCATGACGCTTCTCTCAATTTGAGAGAGCGTTCTCGATTGCCACCCCGTAAGGGTTTCTTGACCTGATCTATAGCTTTGAAACGGAAGCTTGTAACATTACCACCATGCATGTGGATAAAATGTTGCGAGACTCCCGTACTTTTGGTGCAATTGCTGTTAGTAATGCTATACAAGTGTTCCGAAATCCTTGTTTTAAGAGTACGTATAGTGCAACCTATGTAGTGGAGATTACAACTAGTGCAAGATATCATATACACTACATAAGAACTGGAACAATTAAGAAAATATCTGATGTCATATTGTTTGTTGCCGTTTGAATTCTTAAAAACTGAGGTTTTTTCCGTGTATTTGCACACATTGCATCGACTGGTACCACATTTATGGAAACCCAGCAGGTGCATCCATGTAGTATTGGGTTTCGAATCATTCACATAGACACTTGGGGAAAGAAAATTTCCAAGTGTTTTACCCCTTTTGGAAATAAATTGGCATTTGTCCGATAATATCGATCTAAGGATCTCATCCTGATTAAGGATGGGTAAATACTTTTGGACTATATTTGTGATCTGTTTATAATTACTACTATATACAGTCGAAAAGTATACCTTTCTCTTACTGGTGTTATTAGAATTCTTTTTGGACATTTGTTTTGAAGACAACAAAGATTTTCTATCAATCTGTGACACAATATTTTTGGCTCTATCCAGAGTCCACTGTGGATATCCACGTTCCCGGAATCTTTGTTCCATGGCTGCAATATTATTTTGGTAAAATGTTTCCCCCGTACAATTTCTCCTGGCCCTAATAAATTCACCAACTGGCAATGAATTAATAGTATGCCTGGGATGTTGACTCCCCGCATGTAAAAGGGTATTCCCTGACATAGGTTTCCTGTACATATTAGTAGAGATGGTACCTGTATCTGAATTGCCAGTTAAAGTAACATCAAGAAAATTAATGTTATTGACCTCCACATGATGTGTAAATCTCAAATTGAAATTATTACTATTGATATAAGTAATAAAATTCGATATTCTAATTGAACTGTCTCCCCAGATGATCAAAATATCATCAATATATCTTCCAAACCACACCAGTGACCGTGCAAAGGGGTTATGTGTGCTGTAAATATAAATACTCTCCCAATACGCCATGACGAGGTTCGCCAATGAGGGCGAGAACTTCGCCCCCATTGGCGCCCCGCATGTTTGAATAAAAAATTCCTTATTGAACATAAAATAATTATGGGAAAGTAAATAATCCACCACTTTGAGGATATATTCACAAAACACAGATGAAAAATTAGAAAATTTAGAAAGATGAAATGACAACGCCTCTAAGGCCACTGGATGCGGTATGGAAGAGTACAATGAAGTGACGTCACAGGTCACCCATACATAATCCTTCCTCCACTGAGACCCATCCAGGACCCTTAAAAGATCCTTGGTATCCTTCACGAAACCTGGTACTCGGGCCACCAACGGTTGTAAGATCTTGTCAATCCATTGGCAAAGACGCTCATTAAGTGACCCGATCCCTGAGATAATGGGTCTCAGTGGAGGAGGAAAACAGTCCTTGTGGACTTTGGGGAGCCCGTGAAAGATGGGAATGACAGGGAATTCAGGCTTCAAAAAATTGATATCTGCCATGGATAAAAATCCCATTCTCAAACCCTCCTGTAATAATTGATCCAAAATATTGGAAAAGGACAACGTGGGATCCACAGTTAGACGTTTGTAAGTATTTGTATCATTCAAAATTTTATAGACAGAGTTGACATAATCCGTTGAATTCAAAACTACAATGAGCCCCCCCTTGTCCGCTAGCCTGAATACTAAATTCTTATCTTTTTGTAATTTGTTCAGGCTTTGTCTTTCACTATAAGTGAGATTATCAGACAAGGGGATGTCCATTGTTTCCTTATGTAACCTATAGAGGTCATTTTCAACTGCCTGTTGAAACTGCTCCAATATATTAGTACGTGAACCTACTGGATTGTAATAGGGATTCCTCCTGTCCACTGTTGAGTCAATGTTAAGAGCAAGAGACTCATCCGCTAAATATTGGAGATCTTGAAGACAGCATTGTTCTCTAAATGATAAGGCTTCAAATTCATTTTGTCGGGAGACCACGACACCTTCTCTCGACTGTTGATTTGTATTGTGCTCAAAGAAATGCCGTTTAATAGTTAAAGATCGAACAAATCGATTCAGGTCCAAGAGTGTATCAAACAGATCGAATTTCTTTGCTGGTACAAAGCCCAAGCCTTTAGACAATAGCGAAATATCGCTCGCAGTTAAACTATTTGATGATAAATTTAATACACTCCCGGTACCTGCAGGAATAGAATTGTGCGCCGACAATAAAGACATGGTATATGGAATGGCAATAGATGCAGTCTCCATATTGTCAAGGTATACTTGATCTTTCATAGATGAGGAGGTGGAGTCAGCTGTCTCTGAAACACAACTCATTTTAGATGCAGGAATAACACATTCCGCATCTGTTTGTCCATTTAGTGATGCAGTAGAAAAAACAAATTGGCAGGTATTCAGAACCTGCGGTTCCTGCGTGTTGGATAAGTTCCCCTTTTTACGGTGTTTTCGACCTGCTCTGTGTTTTCTTGTCTTATGTCTCTTGTGTCCAGAAACTTCCGACTGCGTGTATTGCGTGTTTCCCTTCCCTCTAAAAAAGATGATGGATTAGCTCTAGCACCATCTCCAGAATCTGTGTCCGAAAATTCTGATTCACGCTCGGATGAGCTAAAAGAAACCTTCCTGTTTGAATTGTTCCCTTTATACCATGTTTTTTTATGTCTTTTCAGAATTGAACGTGGCGTAGATGTTGAAAAAGAATCGTTGTTATTCGGCCATGTATAGACTCGATTCATAGCATAATCATCTTGGTCCCTCTTAAATTTGGACTTTTTAATGTCCATAATTTTCTCCTCTAATTCTTTAACCTTGTCCTGAGTTTTTTTATATTCATTTGCAAAATCCTGCTGATGTTCAAATTTAGTTAGACCTTCTTTGATGGTAGAGATTTCAGAATTTATTGTAACCAATTTCTCTTCCTCATATTTTGTGATTAAGTTCATAAGTTTAAGAGAACATTCTGTTAGGATAGCTTCCCATTCATTCTTAAACGTATCACAAAAAATCACTGTCGGAAACTTTTTAATACGCAAGCCTCGGGGGATCATGCCCTTTTCCACATACATTTTTAACGTCTTAAGATCCCACCAAGTCCTCACTTCCTGAGACGAGAACTTAGACAGATTCAGTAAAAACTGTTTTAGGTCCAAATTTACACCAGGAGAAGGATTTTCATCATTAAACAAATCTTGCAACTTTTTAATTCTTATTTCCTCTGTTGTTTTATCCATAATAAAATCCAATTACAAAAGTGATGAAGTTGAAATATCCAGTCTAAAGGAGGTTCCCAAAAAAATTTATAATGAAAAAATGTTCATAAATTAAATTCGTGGAAAACGTCAATACGAATCCCAAAAAAATGAAAACAGATTTGTTCAAACAATCAAATATGTATGCACATTAAGGGCAAGTGCAGTCGGCACGTTACTATAAACACCACAAAAAAGGGGAATACGGGGAAGGGATAACACAGCCCAAAAAAAGGAAAAACACGCAGTAATATGAACAGGAACACTCACAATCCCTTATGGAAGGGAAGACAGTCGCCCGGATCTTCCAGAATTATTCCTCCGACATAGGAACGGATCCTTATAGGAAAACTAGCCAAAGGAAAATCCAGCAAAAGCTCTTCCTTAAAATAATTTCTTCTTTATTCAAATGCACATTAAAAAGTGATAAATGTCCAACGGGATGACTGGATACAATGCATAGCAGGAAAACAAAAGGACTGACGCGTTTCGAACAAAAGTTCTTATTCGTAGTCTAGTGTTTTCAAAGATCCACTGGTTCTTATATATCATGAAAATCATGTGTAAACACTTCACATAATCACAAAGACCCGTGATGACGTATATCAAAACACACACCTAAAACACATAAAATAAAAACCGCTAGGCAATGATACTCTATGCAAAAATTATAAACATAAGGACTTCAAAGACAGCAAGAATAAGAATTGACAAGTAGGAAAAATGTTAGCAAAAGAGGAAAAACAAGAATATTTTATACATGTAGAAAAATCTCTATTGTCATAACATGATGAAGATTAATAAAGAAACCCCCATCATTCTGCACATATGTGTACACCTCCTAATTAGATTTTACCCTTTATATATTTTATATAATAATCCCTTGCTTTGGGTTAACCTTCCACACTGAATACATGATTCCTTACTTGTGTACACGAGAGAAAAGAGAGAAAAAATTCCCCGGACAAAGGTGAATGCACAGACGATCTAGAGAGAAACACGCATGCGTAAATTGAACTTACTACCATTAATGGAATCCCTTAATAAAGATGGTTGCATAATGTGTGCACATGCGTAAAAAGAGGATCCTTCAAATACGGAAGCCGATCATACCCACATTGATCCGCAAATCAAAATATGTCCCTAAAAAGACGAAGAACAAAGGTACATACATACCCCAGACCAGATAGGTAGAAAAACCACAGTCAGAGATCTAAAGTAAGTAATATGAAAATCAAGGTATATATCCTCTATACATGAATGATGGAAAGGAACTACAACATTAATATATATAAGATAAATCATTTCTCCTATTTAACCCGTTAGGTGACCGTGTGTTTAATCGTAGAATCCATGACGCTTCTCTCAATTTGAGAGAGCGTTCTCGATTGCCACCCCGTAAGGGTTTCTTTACCTGATCTATAGCTTTGAAACGGAAGCTTGTAACATTACCACCATGCATGTGGATAAAATGTTGCGAGACTCCCGTACTTTTGGTGCAATTGCTGTTAGTAATGCTATACAAGTGTTCCGAAATCCTTGTTTTAAGAGTACGTATAGTGCAACCTATGTAGTGGAGATTACAACTAGTGCAAGATATCATATACACTACATAAGAACTGGAACAATTAAGAAAATATCTGATGTCATATTGTTTGTTGCCGTTTGAATTCTTAAAAACTGAGGTTTTTTCCGTGTATTTGCACACATTGCATCGACTGGTACCACATTTATGGAAACCCAGCAGGTGCATCCATGTAGTATTGGGTTTCGAATCATTCACATAGACACTTGGGGAAAGAAAATTTCCAAGTGTTTTACCCCTTTTGGAAATAAATTGGCATTTGTCCGATAATATCGATCTAAGGATCTCATCCTGATTAAGGATGGGTAAATACTTTTGGACTATATTTGTGATCTGTTTATAATTACTACTATATACAGTCGAAAAGTATACCTTTCTCTTACTGGTGTTATTAGAATTCTTTTTGGACATTTGTTTTGATTTCACTTATAGTGAAAGACAAAGCCTGAACAAATTACAAAAAGATAAGAATTTAGTATTCAGGCTAGCGGACAAGGGGGGGCTCATTGTAGTTTTGAATTCAACGGATTATGTCAACTCTGTCTATAAAATTTTGAATGATACAAATACTTACAAACGTCTAACTGTGGATCCCACGTTGTCCTTTTCCAATATTTTGGATCAATTATTACAGGAGGGTTTGAGAATGGGATTTTTATCCATGGCAGATATCAATTTTTTGAAGCCTGAATTCCCTGTCATTCCCATCTTTCACGGGCTCCCCAAAGTCCACAAGGACTGTTTTCCTCCTCCACTGAGACCCATTATCTCAGGGATCGGGTCACTTAATGAGCGTCTTTGCCAATGGATTGACAAGATCTTACAACCGTTGGTGGCCCGAGTACCAGGTTTCGTGAAGGATACCAAGGATCTTTTAAGGGTCCTGGATGGGTCTCAGTGGAGGAAGGATTATGTATGGGTGACCTGTGACGTCACTTCATTGTACTCTTCCATACCGCATCCAGTGGCCTTAGAGGCGTTGTCATTTCATCTTTCTAAATTTTCTAATTTTTCATCTGTGTTTTGTGAATATATCCTCAAAGTGGTGGATTATTTACTTTCCCATAATTATTTTATGTTCAATAAGGAATTTTTTATTCAAACATGCGGGGCGCCAATGGGGGCGAAGTTCTCGCCCTCATTGGCGAACCTCGTCATGGCGTATTGGGAGAGTATTTATATTTACAGCACACATAACCCCTTTGCACGGTCACTGGTGTGGTTTGGAAGATATATTGATGATATTTTGATCATCTGGGGAGACAGTTCAATTAGAATATCGAATTTTATTACTTATATCAATAGTAATAATTTCAATTTGAGATTTACACATCATGTGGAGGTCAATAACATTAATTTTCTTGATGTTACTTTAACTGGCAATTCAGATACAGGTACCATCTCTACTAATATGTACAGGAAACCTATGTCAGGGAATACCCTTTTACATGCGGGGAGTCAACATCCCAGGCATACTATTAATTCATTGCCAGTTGGTGAATTTATTAGGGCCAGGAGAAATTGTACGGGGGAAACATTTTACCAAAATAATATTGCAGCCATGGAACAAAGATTCCGGGAACGTGGATATCCACAGTGGACTCTGGATAGAGCCAAAAATATTGTGTCACAGATTGATAGAAAATCTTTGTTGTCTTCAAAACAAATGTCCAAAAAGAATTCTAATAACACCAGTAAGAGAAAGGTATACTTTTCGACTGTATATAGTAGTAATTATAAACAGATCACAAATATAGTCCAAAAGTATTTACCCATCCTTAATCAGGATGAGATCCTTAGATCGATATTATCGGACAAATGCCAATTTATTTCCAAAAGGGGTAAAACACTTGGAAATTTTCTTTCCCCAAGTGTCTATGTGAATGATTCGAAACCCAATACTACATGGATGCACCTGCTGGGTTTCCATAAATGTGGTACCAGTCGATGCAATGTGTGCAAATACACGGAAAAAACCTCAGTTTTTAAGAATTCAAACGGCAACAAACAATATGACATCAGATATTTTCTTAATTGTTCCAGTTCTTATGTAGTGTATATGATATCTTGCACTAGTTGTAATCTCCACTACATAGGTTGCACTATACGTACTCTTAAAACAAGGATTTCGGAACACTTGTATAGCATTACTAACAGCAATTGCACCAAAAGTACGGGAGTCTCGCAACATTTTATCCACATGCATGGTGGTAATGTTACAAGCTTCCGTTTCAAAGCTATAGATCAGGTCAAGAAACCCTTACGGGGTGGCAATCGAGAACGCTCTCTCAAATTGAGAGAAGCGTCATGGATTCTACGATTAAACACACGGTCACCTAACGGGTTAAATAGGAGAAATGATTTATCTTATATATATTAATGTTGTAGTTCCTTTCCATCATTCATGTATAGAGGATATATACCTTGATTTTCATATTACTTACTTTAGATCTCTGACTGTGGTTTTTCTACCTATCTGGTCTGGGGTATGTATGTACCTTTGTTCTTCGTCTTTTTAGGGACATATTTTGATTTGCGGATCAATGTGGGTATGATCGGCTTCCGTATTTGAAGGATCCTCTTTTTACGCATGTGCACACATTATGCAACCATCTTTATTAAGGGATTCCATTAATGGTAGTAAGTTCAATTTACGCATGCGTGTTTCTCTCTAGATCGTCTGTGCATTCACCTTTGTCCGGGGAATTTTTTCTCTCTTTTCTCTCGTGTACACAAGTAAGGAATCATGTATTCAGTGTGGAAGGTTAACCCAAAGCAAGGGATTATTATATAAAATATATAAAGGGTAAAATCTAATTAGGAGGTGTACACATATGTGCAGAATGATGGGGGTTTCTTTATTAATCTTCATCATGTTATGACAATAGAGATTTTTCTACATGTATAAAATATTCTTGTTTTTCCTCTTTTGCTAACATTTTTCCTACTTGTCAATTCTTATTCTTGCTGTCTTTGAAGTCCTTATGTTTATAATTTTTGCATAGAGTATCATTGCCTAGCGGTTTTTATTTTATGTGTTTTAGGTGTGTGTTTTGATATACGTCATCACGGGTCTTTGTGATTATGTGAAGTGTTTACACATGATTTTCATGATATATAAGAACCAGTGGATCTTTGAAAACACTAGACTACGAATAAGAACTTTTGTTCGAAACGCGTCAGTCCTTTTGTTTTCCTGCTATGCATTGTATCCAGTCATCCCGTTGGACATTTATCACTTTTTAATGTGCATTTGAATAAAGAAGAAATTATTTTAAGGAAGAGCTTTTGCTGGATTTTCCTTTGGCTAGTTACACTCAGAATATGTTTAACTGTTCTTGCGGTATGTCCAGATGTACGCCACTAAAGATTTTGCCGCAGATCTACTGCAAATCCACTACAATTCTGCAGCAAAGTGTCACATGTGGTGAGAATTCAGTCAATAACAATCAGACCATGTTGTATCCAAAGGATTCACTTACTTTTTCTTGCAAATTTGGTGAGTGAGTGTGTGTGCTCCATGCACACAGTGCAAATACTGTATGTAGTAAGTTTGTTATTGGAATGTACACGAAATGAATATGTATATCTGTTTTGTGTGGTTCGTTTTCCTGTAGGGGTAAGGATATGTTCACACTGCTACTATCTTTACATTTAAGATATAGGTCATTAGTATTTCAGTCCTAGGAAACCTCTTTAAGGCCGGGGCAAAAACGCCCGTGATTTGCCCGCAGCGGAGACGCTGCAGGAAAAATTTTAGCGTTTTACAGTGCAAGCAAAGGGGATGGGATTCATGCGAATCCCAACCCCACTTTGCGGAAAAAAACGCAGTGCCACTGTTGCGGCTTTGCAAATCGCAGTATGTCAATTATATCTACGGAAATGCTGGCGGCTTTCCTATAGATATAATTGTAACAGAAAGTCCACGGAGGAAAACTCAGCGAACTTTCTAATGAAAGCGCTGTGCAAAGAACCGCAGTGCATTAACGCCGCGGTTCTTTCCGCAGTGCTTTAGCGCTGCGATTACAGCCCGTGGAGCCTTAGCCTTAAATGGATCCATTTGGGGTATTTATAATGGACCAGATTTATTATTTATTACTAGACACTGCTTTTAGTAAGGTGAATGGTGCATTGTGGTGTTTCTTGGCATATTTAGTACTTGCTTGTGGATATAGATTCTGAAAATGGGGAGGTGTTTCTTAAATGTGCTATAATGCGCTGAAAATGTGCCAAAATTGTGTTGTAAAATTCTGGCTTTTTAAAAAAAAAAAAAAAAAATATTGAGTTTACATGATACTAGCTTCACACTCTGCTATCGGTGCACAATAAACTTACACAATACACAAAGTTATAAGGCTAAGGCCCCACAGGAAAAACTGTGGCGACAATGCATTGCGGTTCTTCCAGCAGCACTTTAAACATAAAATTAGCAGAATTTTCTCCCGTGGACTTTGTGTTACAATTATATCTATGGGGAAGCCGCCAGCGTTTCCATAGATATAATTGACATGCTGCGATTTCCAAAACCACGCCGGTTTTGGAAATCACAGCGTGTCCGAGCTGCGGTTTTTACCACAGAGTGGGCATGGGATTCACAAGAATCCCATCCACTTTGCAATTACTGTAAAACACCGCGATTTTTCCTGCTGCGTTTCTGCCACAGGCAAATCACGACGTTTCCTAAAAAAGTTTTTAAGAATTCTTCTTACTTTATTACTTCAGTATGAGATCGACAGCACGTCATTCACAATGAAAATAACTTCACGCATCTTCTTCTTGGGTGGATGGACAAGCCCATGTGGCCCCATTCTCTTTAATAGGAGAGCTGCAGATAGCTGAGTACTGAACTTCGGCTATCTTTAGAACTCACATTGAGACAGATGGGAGCCATGTGGGTTCGTCCATCCACCAAGCAACACGCCTATATTCAGCCTGACTGCGGCCAGGCTGAATTCTCAGTGGGAGGGGAAGAATCCAATTTTCAGGCCCAGTGGAGGTCTTAGCAGACAATTTCCCCCATCAATCAGGTATTTATTTTCTATAATTTAGATGAATACAGTGCAGAAACATATTGTGACTTACAGGAGACGTGTGTGACTAATTCCTTACTTACTCGTCTCTTCCCTTTGGACTGCCATGACCACTTCTTCCAGCTTGTCTCTGTAAAGTTTGCAGCTCGGACATCTTTGGCTCCTCACTTTTCCAGGCTCCTGACTCACATTGTCCTCACCTATACAAAACCTATACAATATGATATAACCCCCATATAATGAATAATACTCCCAAGTACATCTTTATATTAATAATATCCATGTGTACCCCCTGAAATAGTGTTCCTTATTTATAATGCCCTATGTGTTTCCTAATTAAAAGATTTTCCAGTGGGTCTCAAAAACCTGGGACCCCCACTGATCAGCTGTTTGAATGAACCGTGGTATTTGTGTAAATGCTGTGACCCCTTCACTGTTTACATAATGTCATTCATTGCGTAGCGGCCATGTAATGTAACTCCAGCGTGGTCCTATACACTTGTATTTGACAAGACTGTAATTACATCACACAGTCACTATAGACAGACAGCGTGTGATATAAACAAGCGCCATGGCCCTTCAAACTACTGATCAGGGGGCACTGATCTCTTATTGAAAATATGTCCTGGGGGCAACACGGTGGCTCAGTGGTTAGCCTTGCAGCGCTGGAGTCCTGGGTTCGAATCCGGCAAGGAGTTTGTATGTTCTCCCCATGTTTGTGTGGATTTCCTCCCATTCCACAAAGACATACTGATAGGAAAAGAAAAAGAAAAGAAAAAAATTAAATTTATATTGTGATCCCTTTTACTACATAAAAACAATATATATATATATATATATATATAGAGAGAGAGAGAGAGAGAGAGAGAGAGAGAGAGAGAGAGAGAGAGAGAGAGAGAGAGAGAGAGAGAGAGAGAAATGTCCTAAGGATAGATCAATAAAAATGAGCTGGAAAGCCCCTTTAATAAAGCATAATTAGCACATTAAGGCTGGGGCCCCATTTTACAGTAAGGGCAAAGTAGATGGTTTTAGCAAATTCCATGCCCGCTGTGTGGTAAAAGCCATGGTGCGGACATGCCACGATTTCCAAAAGCGGCGCAGTTTGGGAAATAGCAGCATGTCAATAATACTTGCGGAAATGCTGGCGGTTTTCCCATAGGTATAATTGTAACAGAAAGTCCGTGGAGGAGAACTCCCAAAACTTTCTTTTTAAAGCGCTGCAGGTAGAATCATGATGTGTTGTGGTTTTCCCGCAGCGCTTTTTTCCTACGGGACATCCCCTGGGGCCTTAAGGCGTTGTCCAGGAGAACCACTTTTTAATATGAGGCCAAAGAAGGTGCTTAGTTAGTAGGGATCAAGCTTCCTGTTCTTGAGTGGATAATGTTAATGAACAGGACTTAAACATCTCTTTGTTGTAGTCTGATGCAGCACCTGTCACATCTTAACACTCACACGTTACTGATTCTGTCTGACAGTCCATTTTATTCATATAAACACATATATTTTGTATATTGAGCATGGACTTTTACAAATCATAGTCAAGTGTACTATATAACCATTTCTAAAAAAAATATCTATATGGCACCATAGTTAAAACAAATGGAAGGGATGTGGATATGCAGATTCTAATACAGCTCTTATTATTTGTGTACATTGTTTTATATTGATATTGTGTTTCAAGAATAAAAACTTGTTGCAGTGTTCATATACAGGGTAAATATATACTCAGTTTGTCTAAAACCCTGGATGGAAAGAGTTCTGTAAGCAGAACATTTTTGCAATATGTTGGAGAACATTCTAGGTACCTTATGGACCCCATTATAGTCTACTTTCTTTAGTCACAGCAAATTCATCTCCTTTGGGATTTCCTCTTTTCTGTACCTATAATGGAATGAAAAGCTGAAATCCCCAAAAAGATATGAGCATAGCCTACTATAGTAATATGTTGTCAACATACATAGGATAGGAGAAGTGGTACTGTGCATTGTCCATATAAAGAATAAGAAAAGTGGTGCTGTGCAAGGTCCATATACAAGCTACAGGTGCTACTGTGCAATGTCCATGTACAGGATACAAGTGCTACCTTGTAGTGTCCAGTATCAGGAACGGAGAAGCTCTTGCATGTACAGTCCCTTTCATAGGCAGTCTGGAGTCATCCTGTCCCTGTGCGTTAAGAACCTCAAGGTCATAAGATGTGTCCTTAGGGTCCTTAAGGTACAGAAAAGTAAAGACTCAAAATGGGAGATTCCTCAGACACCAATATGTGTAGGGCTGGCGTCTCCCCTGCAGACACAAATACTATGCTCCTGTCTGTAAGTCTTCTGAGATGGGGAAGAGGTCCTAGGGTGGTTGCTTGTTCTGCCCATTAGAGGTAAGCAACTGCACATCTCCATTCCAACTGGAAATTTTGTAACCAGATATTTTTTAACTATAACATAGTGTAATAAATCCTATAATGTGACGCAGCCTTGAATCTGATTGATTTATATTTCACTGCAACAATATCCATCTGATTATTCACATACTAGAGATTGTAACACTTCTTGATTTGTAGCAAGGGCGGGGGTGACTCATGGCGGAGTTTCTGTCGCTTATTTTATCATAATGAAATTACAGGTTTATGATCACTTTGCTTGTCATGGAGAAAAATCCTTCAACCTTCTACAATAATCAGAGATAACAGAAGAGTAATGAATAAGTTGGATATTTTCTTCTTCGTTCCTCCTTTGAGTAGAGAATCCAGTGCAAAGGAATATAATTCCTATCATTACATTTATTACATTGACATCATTGTTCGGCTGTGATAGACGCCCGGCATTACTCCGTGTGAATGCCCCCTTAGACTCTGGGAAATAAGGAAACTTCCTAGATGTAATCCCCCATTCCCTCAACCTATTTCGCCTCTCAGATGTAAACTGAGACACATCAGTAGGTATGTATGAGAAAGAAAGCTGTCAATTTTAAAGATTATTGTAGTTAAAACTGCATTTCCTGGTGCCCTGATGGAGGACACTAGTACTCAGGAGTGAGCCACAGCTTGCAGCCCAGTATATAAAGGGGAAACCCACCCGCGGTTTGCTATGGTGTGTAAGTCGCTGGGCCTAGTTCATCAAGGACATACCTTCAGATTATGCCACTTTATAACTCAATGAAAGCACAAACATGCATACCCAATCATGAGGCAGGCACCTATTGTATGCAGATAGTAATCCCATCCTTACACCAAAGAAAGAGCCCCTAACTAGAGACAGAGGTGGGTAATGATGCATAGTCATATATGCATATATGTGTGGCTTACCTGTATATATGATACAGGTAAGCCACACACGATAAACCAAATATACTCAATACATTATCATGATATCTAAAATCATGACTCGACCATCAAAAAGGATCAGAATATGACGTGATACCTAATTCCATATAAGAGACCATGATCGAGATTTAAGATATGATACGGTAACACTGTGTAATACCCTTGTAGCATGTATCTTCCCAGTGTATATAATCTAAATGTCTGTGATAGACTACACAGCATATTAAAGATACATACTGAGATGATATAATATATAGAAATCCTACAGATCATACAATTCTGTATGGATACTGACCTCACAATTCTTTATATGGGCAACATCTGCAAGGAGTTTGTATGTTCTCCCCGTATTTGCGTGGGTTTCCTCCGGGTACTCTGGCTTTCTCCCACACACCAAAGACATACTGATAGGGAATGTAGATTGTGAGCCCTATATGGAACAGTGACTGACTATATCTGTAAAGCACTGCGGAATATGATGGCGCTATATAAGTAAGCATAATAAATAAATAAATAAATAATAATATGGACAACAAATCCTCACTCCGGGTCCTATTGTGTTAAAGGGAGTTACATCAATCACACATAAAGGTGCCTAATATCAGATATGGATGATCTGTCTCTAATCAGATGAAACATGTATATGAGATTGTATCACTGAGTCCCAGAGGTTTCAGGCTTTGCAGTCCACATCACTCTTTTGCATGGATGTTCAAATTGGTTCAACTCTCTCAAATGACAGGATTTTTAGGGTCACTAACATGTACCTCTCATACATACTTACTAAGGGGACCTCATGTCTCAGAACATTGCCTACATGATCTAAGATCCTCCACCTAAACTTATGTCTAGTTTTCCTAACATAATTCTTGAGACATGGGCAGGTAGCTATGTGTATCAAACCTGTTGTACGGCAATAGATAAAATGTATGTGTACAGTATATATATATATCTTCTGTCGTAATGTTACTAAAAGTAGGTCCCTTCCATACTGACAGACCTTACATGAGCCACAACAAAATGTTCCTCCCTATTAGGACATGTTCTCTCTGGAATTTCAGGGGTCATAAATCAAACAATATTTCAGCTCACTTAAGAGTGCATGCATTTTTATTGAGTGGCTCACATAGTCAATAGTAAGTAATGCAAGAAAGTACAGTAATTGTATTCACATAATCCATTTTACTGTAACTCTGGATCAGTCCAAAGTAAGCAATGTAAAATATGTGTCCAAAGTGAATATTTGATCTAATATTGGGACTGGTCTGTCATTGCCTATACATTATATGTTTATGTTGCTGATATAGTCTTTTACAGGTTTTGATGTGTTTTATACTTTCTAAGAGTGGGTGAAAGGAACCCGCACACGAGGGCTTACAACAGGAATATATAAGGTCAAATATAACATACTGTAGGTGGCTCCTTTGTTTTTAAGTGCCTATTGAAAGGAAACAGTGGACTGCTTTTACAGTATTTACCATGGTTATTTTCTACAATAAATGTCACACAGTTACATTTCCCTGCAAAGCTGACTACAATAGCTTTAAAAAATAGCTTTAAAAATAAAAATGCTAAGCTAAGAGCTCATGCTAAAGGAACAATAAGAAGAACAATGTACTCCTTTGTAAAAAGTCTGACAGAATTTATTATACAATGTCTGTCCTAAAACCCTTTACTTAGTTATTAGAGATGAGCGAGTGGTACTCGATCGAGTAGGTATTCGATCGAATACTATGGTATTCGAAATACTCGTACTCGATCGAGTACTACTAGCTGTTCGAAGTTAAGATTCGAAACAGAACTAGCGTTGATTGGCAGAATGCTATACATTGCCAATCAACGCTGGTTCTTCTCTTACCTTTAGAAGTCTTCTCCCTGCGCAGCGTCCCCGCTTCCTCTTCCGGCTCTGCATTCACTCTGCCAGGCATCGGTAGTGCAGGCATGCGCAGTCGGCTCTGCCCAGGCCTAGCAGAGTGAATTCAAGGCCGGAAGAGGACACAGGGATGCTGCGCAGGGAGAAGAATCCAGCCCGACCCTCACTCATGGATTTGGTAAGTATAATTTGATCGAATGTTGCGTACCCCTGAAACGAGCATTTCTCACCATAGACTATAATGGGGTTCGAAACCCGTTCGAACTCATTTGCATACCAAAGAAAACCAGGATTTCTATGGAACGGCGGCGTGGAGAAGACATCTAAAGGTAGGAGACAAACAGCCTTTTTTAAGGCTATTCTGACATGTTAGTGAGAAAAAATTTGATTTAAGTAGTAGAATCCCTTTAACTTAAAGGGGTTGTCCCACGTCACATACTCACCAGTCTTCATTTCTGTGAATTCTTCTGTCTTCCGGCTTTGTCTCGTCATTGGTGGGCGGGGTCACATATGCAAAGCCAAGCGGCGAGATGCCGCCGGCCCTGTGTGCGTGCTCATAGACCAGTCTAGCCTTCACAGTGCAAATACAGACCCGACAGGGTGTCGGGTCTGTATTCACATTGTGAAGGCTAGTCTGGTGTTTGAGCGCGCACGCAGGGCCGACGGCATCTTGCCGCTTGGCTTTGCATATGTGACCCCGGAGCGGAATAACAGCATCGCTTCTGCCGCTGCTTGCTTCATGCAGGGCAGAAGCATAGCGATGTTGCTGGCTTCACCTGTGCCGGCGTCTAACTGTCCCCGGCATCCGCCTCTCTATTACAGCGGATGCCGGGGAGTGTTAGACGCCGGCACAGGTGAAGCCAGCAACATCGCTATGCTTCTGCCCTGCATGAAGCCAGCAGCAGCAGAAGCGATGCTGTTATTCCGCTCCTCCGCTCCTCCGCCCCGGAATAGCAGCATCGCTTCTGCCACTGCTTGCTTCATGCAGGGCAGAAGCATAGAGATGTTGCTGACTTCACTTGTGCCGGCGTCTAACCCTGTATTGGCGGTCCCTTCCCCCAAAGTGTAAACTACCACCCCCCCTCCAGGCTCGCTCCCGTGCACTTAGCCCCTCCTCCCTCCCCCCTGAAAGCAGGCAGACACATCACTTGACTCAGGAGCAGCTAGGTCAGGGCTGTGGCCACAAAAAAATGAATAAAGTAAGATAGTGGCCAAACAAAGCAATTTTGCTGAAGCAATGTATTTAGGAAAAGTCTTACATTCACATTAACAAGCATTATAGATAGGATCCTTGTGACAGGAAGTAGTCATATCTGGATGCTGGAGTTTTGAGGGTCCCATAGGAGGTCGCTTCCAAATATGAAGAGATCAGTACCAGTACCGTAAATGTTATGTTATGGTTAGGAGCTTCATTTTAAGCCTTTGACACAGGGCATTGATAAAGTCATGTAAAGACCTCTGAAACTGATTATGTTGTGATTCTACTTCTATGAATGAAAGGAAGAGGATACAGAGGGGAAAACTGCTAAAAATAAGTTTAATAATGACCAGAAATCCATGAACAGGACTTATTACATTCCATGTACTTGTCTAATACAACCTTATTCAGAAAAATTAAACTTTCAGTTGTTGCCTCAAATTTTCTGCAAGTGAATATGTCCCAATACCGGCATCTCATTTACTGTCATATATGCCCACAGTGCTGGCTCAGGGGATAAGACCACTCCATATGCAGTGGCTGCCAGCTGTGTTAAATAGCTGACAACTTCTGGCATGGTTGTGATCAGAAATAGCTCACATTACAGACATTTAACCCATCCATTGGAGCAGTCAATAGTGAATGCAGCATCAGACGTTAGACAGAGAGAAGTGGCTTCATCAACCCTAGTCAGTCTCCCTGCAATGAGATCGACGGATGCCGATTCCTCTGCAGCACTGATGTACATACATATTTCCTATGATGAATGTAGCACATTAGATACAGTCCATGATCCAATAGCTGTGATACTGGAACATATAATGTATGTAATATGTAACATACATTGTATTATGTATTTATATTAGTGACCCATGGATTGTATCCCATTTCATCATTGTCCCAATCCTGTCTTTATAAAGTGTGATGAATAGAGTTAGTTCTGTACAGATAATTGTGTATTTTTGTAGACTGTTCTGCATGTTAAGAAAAGTCTGTTTCATCATTTCTACATTACGTACTTTACATAGTGCGGCTACTTCCCATTCAGAGTGAATTGTTGCACTAATACACAAATTGCGCAAACATGAGGTGAACTTGTGTTAGAGCACAATAGAAGTTGGCTTTGAGAACGTTCCATCTATATGTTTATTCCAAATGTTTATGGTGTCTAAGAAACGGGGTTGAGACAAAGGGTAGTCACCACCATGGCCATACCATTGAAGGAGAGAGGGGGGTGAAGATGCTAAAAAGAAGCTGTTGATTATATGCCTTGGTAGTGTAGAAGTTGATGTGCACATGTTCAATATCAATGGAACCTTGCCTTTAAAACAATTTGTGCATGGATATAGCACCACCTTTTAAGGCAGCCAATCTGTTTTGTCGATAGAGGATCAAAGAGTACATGAAAATGGCTACATTAAAGGGGTTATGTGGGCAATAATAAGACTTAAGACCAGTGGCATAACTAAAGTCTTGTGGACCCTGGTACAATATTTTGTCCGGGGCCCCCCTTCTTATTAGTAATGATTATGGGTGAAGGAGTTTAATCGACCTTAGTGTGGTTAGGGTAATCTGTGGATCTCCTTGGCTTATGGGCCAGATGGAAAGTGCAATCTCAATACTGATGCCAGTGCCTATGGGCCCCCTAAGGCTCCTGTGCTCCGGTGCAACTGCGCCTTCTACACCCCCTCAAGTTACGCCCATGCTTAGGACAGTTGAGGAGGCTGGAACTCTTGCTCCTCTGCCTCCCCTGCTGGTCTTGGGCTCCCTGTCGCATGAACTACTCCTCTCTACTCAATGGACCTGCAACACAAGTGGAGGGGAGTTAGTGATGTCACAAAGCCAGAACAGCTGCGGGGGAGACATGAAGATGAGAGTCCTGTCCTCCCCAACTGCTCTCTGAAAAGTTAATAAACAGGGCTTCATTGGACGAGGAGCATTTAAAGCTTTAATATTCCCCAGATAACCCATCTTACAGGCAATAATAGAGTTGTAGACAGCTGTTTGTAAGTCACAACTTAAAAATGTAATAGGAGCTATTTCCAGCAATTGTGATGTCCTTAGTAAGTAAAGGTTAAAGTAGAAGTAAAGCATTACACATATAGTAGCCCCTCCTACATAAGGCAATGACTATGAAAAGCAATTATATACCTGATTTAATACGCATTAACAATAATGTTCATAGACAAAATGATGCTATTAGGATTTACATTTGTCACTTTTAACTAGCAAAGCCTTCATTGTTTACAATGTGATATCATTATGATAGGGGCATTTCCATTTCTAGTCCAACTATATCTAGATGCAATCAAAATGATAATTAGTAATAAGTCAGATTTACTGCGGCATACTTAGCTATCTAATGTACCAGAGCCAGCGCTGTAATTCAGAGCGCTGTGATCTCAATAGACATTAGTGCGGCAAGATGGTTACTGTACTTTATAAGAGCATTTTATTATGTCATTGCCTAATTTTGTTCATATTATTAAATAACTATCAAACATTATTGGAACATGTTTTTCATTTAAACTGTATTACCATATTCACATTTAAGAAAATATTAAAACCATATATTTACTTACATATAGAAAAATGTGATCCAGTAAATAAATAAATAATTGAATTTTAATAATTAATTAAAGCATACCAATAAAATGAGAACTGAAAATGCTATTACATGTTAGAACATGGAAATAAGCCACGCAAACCTATGCTCATAATAAACTTTATTTCAATACTATATATGTTAGCTTACATTGTACTTGATCAAGCAGTGGTTTGTGCATTTTTGGACATTATGGAACTCTGACTTTATATTTTTGTGTAGATGGCATTCATTTGTAGGGATCTTTCCTAAGCTTGTCTCTTCTTGTACACTTTCCTTGTCTGTCAAGGTAGAATTCTGCAATTCCATCCACAGTTCACAACAGGAGATGTGAACTCATTAACAGATACCCTAGGGCTGAACCAGGGAATGAAGTCTAATGGATTGTAAGTTCTTCACCCTTACCCTAAATGACATAAGACTTTTATTATAATTATACTATCATCGGAATATCCCATGCTCGTATACAAGACTTCTCCCGAGTTGCACCACTCCTCTGGAATTCTCTATCCCGGACAATCAGATTAACTCCCATTTTCTACAGCTTCAAGCGCAAACTAAAGACACATCTTATCAGACAGGCCTATCACAATTCCTAATGGAAACCCTTCCGTACTGTCATTTGAATTCCTAAAACAAACCCTCCCCTGTTCCCGCTCCCACATTACCCCACATGATATGATACCATTTGAGACTAAATTTATATGTTCAGGCACCATCTGCACGTTAAAGGACATGACTGGTGACGGCTCATACAGTTTTATGTTTGTGTATTAACAGTAACCTCTATTACAAAATTGTCTGTCTGACCACTGTATAAACAATGCTACCTCCGATGCCGCCCCTGCTAGCTCTTGTGTCACCCCCTCTACCTCATAGATTGTAAGCTCTTGCGAGAAGGTCCCTCAGTTCCATTGTGTGAAGTGACTATTTTTTTGTAATGTCTCTTTTTGTCTGTATTTGAACCCTACAAATTGTACAGTGCTGCGGAATATGTTGGCGCTATATAAATAAAATGTATTATTATAATATTAACCTCTGCAAGGGAACAGATTATTCCCTGTTAGCACAGCTGGAGTATAGAAAAGCAGACGTCAATAAGACGCAGTCCTCATGAAGTATGAAGGAATCATAGTTAGAAGGTGCCAAAGTTGAGACAAGCAATGATTTGATTAGGTTACCTTCCAAAAGTTGAGATGGCTAGCAAAAAAGAAGATCTGATCAAAAACAAACATTGTGTCAGTATCAAACAGAACAGGAGCAAACATGCCTTTATAGACAAAGATACCAAAAGGACTACATTGCAGAATGATAGGAGAAGATTCCTTAAGAAGTCTAGGGAACTTGAATATTGATTGGAGTGAGAGGTGATTAGCAAGCACTGGCCCTTTAAGAGACCAACTTCAATGTTGTCATAAATCAGGAGACATCAGACAGCGAGTCTGAGCGATTCTTCAGGGAATGGTTTTCTGCTATGCCGCTAAAAGAAGCAAAATGTTTAATAAAAACCTTGTTATAAAATTATTTGTTTACCCCTAAATACATAGAAATCAAATAATCTAAAGACAGGCTCCAAAGGTGTAAATCTAGAATAAAGTACCGTAATAGTATATCCTGAGGCACACGACTGGAAATATGTAACAAGTTATTGTCATTGCTTGTGTCCTTAAAAACAAACAGGAAAAAATGGCATCCTGAAGTCTGAAATACGAGCACGAGTGTCTATGCATCCTTATCAAACAATAAAATGTTCTAAGTGTAGAATCTACTTTACCCAGGGGTCCAATTATGCTCCGAGAATTGCACAGTCCTGACTCACAAGAGCTTTTTCGACAAAACACTTGTCACATTCACATTCTCTCATCCTACCATTTGTCACTTCTGCACTAAAAAGACAAAACGTCAGGTAATATTATAAACAAGAACCTGTGTCTGTAATCCCACTGACACCGACAGATTAGGAAGTGTCAGACAAGATCTGAGAGTCAGAAATGTGCAGACAACATTGTAATGTCCCCTGGAGAAATAGTTTACAGGATAGCTAAACAATTCAAAAAGTCTCATCATGTTCATTTTATTAATAATTATTGTTTAGGAAACTATATTTTTTTTATATTTTATTTACTTTTATTTTCCAAAGTAAGATTTTTTTTACATATTTTTTTATTTCATAGGATCAGACATCTTCTATAGAGCTGCTTTTCCAATCTGGGAATGATAGCTCAATGTATTACCATGAAGGAGTTGGACACAGACAGCACATTGTGGACCCACTGTACTACCATACTGGATTGGCTTGGAATCACCTCTAAGGCTGCATTCACATGACTGAAGTGTAAAAATGGCCAGTTCTCATGGATCTTTGAGACATTACAGTGTATGTAGGGATTCATGAAAACAGTAAAAATAGAGCATGACTTATATTCATATTTATATGAATAACCCCCATTCACATGCAGGAATATTGATGCAGCTGTCGATTTGGGTGAATACAGGGTTAAGCTGTTATCCCAGCAGACAACCCGGTCTTCACACTTTAACTCACATACAGGGATCTGGTCTATTTTGAGGAGAATGCTGTGACTGGCTATTATGAGGGGGCAGTGACTAGCAGTCATGGTGTGAAGGGGGCACTGGATGATATTTAGGGTGGACACTATGATAATTTTGGAGGAACAGAGGCTGACATTTATGATTGGGTTGTGGTTTTCTTGTTAAGAGTAGTGCTGGAACCTCTGCAGCGGTGATTGTTGGGGTTACCGACCTTCTCCTAACACAGGCTGAAAATACTCGCCTTCCGGTAAAGGGTTATTATTGGTGCCTGTTGGAAACTATTTCTTACTTCCACTCCAGTTCACCATTGGTTATTCGGTCTAACCTGGATGTTAACTCTCCTTTCTATTCCGTGTGTCTCTTGCCTGACTTCCTGGTTCTGTCCCGGCTCTGCTCTCATTTCTTGACTTTGTACCTCTGCTCTCTCGTGCAACAATTTCCGTTTCCCTTTAGACTCCTGCTCCTTGATTACAATTTGGTATTGCTCTGCTGACCTGCTACCAATCAGACTTGTTTGACCTCTCTCCTGGATTATCTCTCTGTACTGTGCTGATATCTTTTTGACAACTGGGATTGAACGACTATTCTATTGGTGTACTGCTGCCACCTCTTGGTTACTGCCATCTGCTGCTTTCTGTATCTTCAGACCTTCATCCTGTTTCTGGAAGTTTTCCGGTCTGTGGTTTCAGTTTCTGGGTCTGCTAAGACTAGTTCTGCACTGTACGTCCTGCGCTCTCTGACCTGTTACCGCGCTGCACAACAGTAGCTTCATTTGATCAGTGTGTCTGGTGCTGGGACTCACTCCATAGCCCAGTGCTGCATTTGATTTGTAATATTGCTATTATAAGGAGAGAAGGTTGCAGGCAGTTGTGAGAGTCTGTGGCTCACTATTATGTGGTTGTATCTACATGGGGGTGGAAAGGTCAGAATTTGGTACCTGCGGCATGAATCAATGAAGCCTTCCTGTCAGCTTTGAACAGTTCCGAGGTGAAGAAATCATGTTTCTTGGAATAATTTCTTGGCATACACTGAGTCCCGTGAGACCTGCGAATTATAGCTAACACTCAGACCTCTCCCATCTCCTGCCTGCACCAACCTGTGCAGTGAGAGTTGATCCTAACAATGCTATGACATCACCCATCCTACTTCAATGCTCCCAGGGCTGAAGTTTCGCACCCAGTGCATCAACTGCATAAGATTTGCAAATTCTCCAAATCCATGAAAGTGACATACTTAATAAGGGTATTTTGTTTCTCACTATAAGGTGCTCTGTAATATGGTGGTAGTAATTTAAAATTCTAGGGGGAGATGGTAGACTCCCTTTAACATCTGTTGAAATGCTCTGAGTTAATTGATTTATTTTATAATCTATTATATTTATTACTAAAAGAAGACATTCAAAAAGCAAAAGTATATGGTAATGCTTTATACTTTGTAGGAAATAAAGTTTTGGTTTTTTTTCCCAGCCCAGCGCACAGATGCATAAAAAAAGTAAAAAGTATGAACAGTATAATTGCTATTAACTTAGAAATCTTTGTTTTAGCTGGCAGACTGTAATTTTGATGTTGGTTTTCCTCTAGCATTCACCGTGCTTGTTTCTATTGATATGTCTTCGGGTTATGTGAGAGCTTTTTTCTCTGCTTCCAAGTTTAATATATTTTGTAATAACTATGGTAAGAGTCATGCATTTGTTTTCTTCTCAGTGAAACTTACATCTCCGTTGCAAAAAACTGTATTGAAGAATGAAGTTAAAATTTTCACAAGTTTTAAAATGCTTAGTGGTGCTGTTCCAGGGAATTTACTAGCTGACCTGGCACAGAAGTGGTCCTTCTTTGTCATAGCCCATAATTTGCACCAGCGATGTGCCACTTAGTCGGTTTTCTATCCCATTTGTCCATTTTTTATAAAGTGGGCAAATCATTTGAAATATCTGTATGGTCTTGCCAGGAAATCTGTTCTGTAGCTATATAAGCTTCTATCAGTTTTCCCCCCTACGCCCAACAGCAGCACAACTGGGGTATTTCTGCCCCTATGAGCTGTTAGGACAGGTGGAATTTTTAATTACCTAACAGCTTTGACCCCTATAAGAGGCCGGAAGACCTGCTCCTCCCTTGTGTTTTTTTCTGTCCTGTGGGACAGGACAGGTGGTCAGGGGGGAGCAGGAGTTCTGACCTCTAATAGGGGTCTACTGCTCTCTCCCCCCTCTTACCTGACATTGGAAGACCTTCATTCTTTTTTTCTCTTTTTCCTTCGGAGTTGCTTCGTCTCCCTCTCCGGGGGAGCCCTCCGGCTCACGCGCGCACCTGGGTGTCTGCCGCGCTGGGTCCGGGGCTTCCCCGTGCGTCTAGGAACTTCTGACCTAGGAACCTTTCTCAGGTTCCCCAGGTCCGCCGGCTAGTTTGTCCGCCGTGCATGCGCGGTGCGCAGGTCGCGCGGCGGACGGAGTCAAACCCCCTAGACGCGAGCGGATGCCAGGGAGATTTTGGGGGGTGTCCCTCCTGTTCCTGGGGATCCTGGACCTGAATTTGTGGGATCCCTTTCCCCCCTGTTTAGCCTCAGATTTGGCCCTCGTGCAAACCCCGCCCCCTGGGTGTTCCCTCGGGCAAACCCCACCCCCTGGCCTATATAAGTCCTCCTGAACCATCATTCAGTGCTTGTTGCTCCGGTTGCAAGCACCTCAACTGAAGAAGCTCCTTGGTCAATTTTTTGTCCTAGAAAGCTGTGCTTCATTGATTAAGGTTTGGTGGAGGTGGCCGGGAGGGGGGGGGGAGGGGGAGGGAGTAGTCACCCTGGAGGCAGAAAGTTGTTAGTTGTGTTCTCTCTCTCTTCCTCCTCAGAATGTCGTCTTCTTCCTCCTCCACTGTTCCTCCTCGGAGGAAAGCTGAGTCAAAGAGGAAGCACCTGGCATGCGCTACCTGCAAAATTCTGCTTCCTGACGACTCCCAATATTAGTTCTGTCAGGGGTGTAGAGCCCCATCCTCTGAGGCGACTCCCATGCGGGAAATGGTTTCCTGGGTGAAAGGGTATGTCCAGGACTCCATGAAGAGGATGGAATCCGTCTCCCTGGCCAAGAGACCGCGCCTGGACTGTGAGTTGTCCCTGCCACCTCTGGAAAGACTGCGCCTCAAGGACGTGGAGTCATCGTCAAGTACTGAGGAGGAGAAGGAGATTTTTCCCCTGGATAAGATGTCCAGAGTATTCAGAATACTGAGGATCAGAGACCGGGAAGGCGGAGAAGGCTCAAGCCGCAGGTCCCGTACTTTCAGGCCTTATTCGTAGATGCTCCGCCTGATGGAGGGTGAATGGAGGCGCCTGGAAAGACCCTTTGCGCCATCCAGGCGGTTTAAGTCGCTATTTCCCGTCTCTGAGAGTCATCTGAAGGCGTGGGGTCCTCCGCCAAAAGTGGACGTGGCCAAGTTATCGAGGCGCACCGTCCTCCCATCAGAAGTCGGGTCTAGTCTCAGGGATCCTATGGATCGCCAAGTAGAAGGATCTCTGAGGCGGGTGTATTCGGCCGCCTCTGCCCAAGCCTCTTTGGGCATTGTCGCGAATGAGGTAGCAACTGGCTTACGGGCAGAGCTTTCATCTCTTGCCAAGGATATCGATTCTGGCGTGGATCGAGATGATCTCCTCACGGCAATGTCGGAAATCACATTACTGGTGGACCATCTGACAGAGGCAACCCATTTTCAGACCCGTCTGGTGGCCAGATCTATGGCGCTGGCTACTGTTGCTCGCCGACCCCTATGGCTGAAGCCCTGGAGGGCTGATCTCACCTCCAAGAGCAGCCTGTGTGGTCTCCCCTTTGAGCCCGGACGGCTGTTTGGGAAGGAGCTCGACTGCATTATGGAAGGATTGGCTGACTCCAAGGGCAAGAATTTGCCACAGCCTCTTGAAGGTCGGAGTTCCTCCTTTCGGGGAAGAGGCACCTCCAGGAGAGGAACCAGAGGCCAGCGACGATCTGGCAGAGGAAGAGGTCGGGGCTCCTCTCGTGGGCGTAAGAATGCTCCTTTCTAATCCCCCCACATTACCCCCCCCCTCCCTATCCCCCCTCCCCTGTGGTGGGCGGTCATCTTTCCCACTATGTGGATGCCTGGCGCCAGAATATTCGGGACCCTTGGGTCATTCAGACAATCCAGGAGGGCTATAAAATCAATTTTGTTTCCCGGCCGCCAGAGAAGATGGTAAGAACCCGCCCTCTTCAGGGCCCCAAACAACTTCATCTGGAGAAAATGATTCAAGTGTACGTGGACAAGGCCGCGCTGGAGGTGGTTCCTCACGCAGATCAAGGCACAGGCATCTATTCTCCAGTCTTCTTGGTCCCCAAGTCATCAGGCGAGTGGCGCATGATCATTGATCTCAAATACCTGAATCGCTTCATCAAGGTGCAGTTTCGCATGGAGACCATCAGGTCAGTGCTACCTTTCCTACACCCTGGAGATCACTTCGTCACTCTGGACCTGAAGGACGCCTACCTTCACGTACCTATCTTTCCGGCACACCAAAAGTTCCTAAGGATTGCCATATACATAGAAGGGAAAGAGGCGCACTTCCAGTTCGCAGCCCTCCCATTCGGCATATCCTCCACCCCCCACACCTTCACAAAGGTCATAGCTCCGGTCGCTGCCACCCTGCGCCTTCAAGGCATATTCATAGTCCCGTACCTGGACGACTGGCTTCTGAAGGCTCATTCAAAGGAGGTTCTTACCACGCAGGTGCAGACCGTCGTAGCTCTACTAGACAAGCTGGGGTGGCTGGTAAACTGGCAGAAGTCAGTAGTGGTGCCATCAACACAAGTTCAGTTCCTGGGACTTATTCTAGACTCTCTCAACATGACGGTCTCTCTACCCTCTCCTCGCAAAAGGAAAATTGCTCGGGCAGTACATCATTTATCTTCTACACGGAAGGTCACCATCAGGACGGCTATGAAGGTCCTTGGATTGATGTCCGCTACCCTAGATGCAGTTCCTTGGGCCCTATGGCATATGCGCCCACTACAGAACGAGATCTTGAGAGTCTGGAATCACAGTCCTTCAGGTTTATAGAAGCCAATCCAGTTAACCATCAGCACCCGGCAAACCTTGCCCTGGTGGACCCATCTACGAGATGGGAAGTCCTCGGTCCAGCCCGCCTGGACCCTGTTGACTACAGATGCCTCCCTCACAGGCTGGGGAGCTCATCTGGGGGAAACCTCGGTACAATGTATGTGGAATCAGCAGGAGAGGACGCGCTCATCCAATTGGCGCAAGCTTACCGCAGTTCATCGAGCCCTTCTGTCATTTGCACCACTTCTACGGGGGAAGGCGGTCAAAGTAAGGTTGGACAATCTGACGACAGTCCATTATATCAACAAGCAGGGAGGTACCAGGTCCCCCTCACTCCTGCAAGTCACCAACCTGATCTTCTCCTGGGAAGAATGGAACCTCTCCCAGCTGGCTGCGGTACATATCCAGGGCCGCCTGAACATCCTAGCGGATCAACTCAGCAGAGGCCACCCGACCGCTGGTCTCCCCAAGGTGGATCTGATGGCCACCCAACACAATGCCAAAGTAGAAAGGTTTTGCTCCCTGTACTGGGAAGACAACGCTTTTGCTGTGGATGCCCTGTCAATACCATGGAGGTTCGAACTGGCATACGTGTTCCCTCCCATCCTGATGATCCCGAAGGTATTGGCGAAACTCAGGCAGGACCAGACTTCGGCTATAGTGATCATGCCGTTCTGGCCAAAGAGGGCATGGTTCACCGACCTTATCCTTATGAGTCGGGGGAACTACTGGAGGCTTCCACCAGTCAGGAACCTGGTGTCACTGAACAGTCGGCCTTGCCTGGGCCTAGACAAATTCAACCTCACTGCCTGGAGGTTAACCGCGCCATACACGCAGACAGAGGATTGTCCCAGGGAGTGCTAAGTACCTTAGCCCATTCAAGAGCAGAGGCAACCAATCAGAGCTACCACAGGATCGCCTGGATTTTCCGAGATTGGTGTACAGGCAGCCACCGCGATCCAGACAGAGATGCAGTCCTAGAGTTCTTACAGAACGGCCTGGAGAGAGGACTAGCACCTGCCACCTCCAAGGTTCAAGTGTCAGCTCTATCTGCTCTCCTGGAGACACGGTTATCACAAGATCCTCTTGTCAAACAGTTCCTTAGGGGGGCTGCCAGGCTCCTCCCCCAGGTACGGCCCCCTGTCCCAAGGTGGGACCTGGCCGCGGTTCTACAAGGGCTCTGTGCGCCACCTTTCGAACCTTTATCTGAAGTGGACTGGAAGTACCTGTCATTCAAGGTGACGTTCCTGCAGGCAATAACCTCCGCTAAGAGAGTTGGTGAACTACAGGCCTTAGCAGCCTCCGAACCCTTCACAACCTTCTTTCCAGACAGGGTGCAGCTGAGGTTCGTCCCAGGATTCTTGCCGAAGGTACCCACACTTCAGAACACCAATCAAGTGATCACCTTACCGGGTTTCTTTCCCTCTCCTGCTACGGAGCAGGAGGAGAAGCTACACACACTGGATCTGGTAAGAGCACTACGTATTTACCTAGACCGTACAGCACCGTTCCGAAGATCAGATAATCTTCTGGTTAATGTGTTTGGCCACTATAGAGGCTGTAAAGCATCAAAGGTAACCCTGTCTAGATGGATCAGAGAAGCTATTAGCTGTTCCCTATGGGCACAAGATCTTCCTGTTCCAGAATTCCTACGAGCCCATGCCACCCGGGCAGTGGCGACATCATGGGCAGAGAGACGGTTCCTCTCTTTAGAACAGATATGTGCTGCAGCCTCTTGGAGCTCACAACTGACTTTTGCCAAACATTATAGACTGGACTGGCGTACGGTCGAAGCTACAGCATTTGGGCACTCCGTCTTGGCATCAGCTTCAAAATAGCAAATAGCTGAGAAAACCTCAAGTGACTGAATTCAGCGCACTGTCGGCTTTCCCAATCTGTGCTCTGGGTAAAGAGCTTTCGGTCCCAGTACCGTAGCTCTTTACAGTCAGAAGGGCATTCCTGACAGTCAGTCAGGTACAACGAAAAATTGGGTTCGTTGGTAACGTTCGTGTAACGGTCCTGCAGCTGCTGCCCTCCACCTTATTCTACATACCCTGGATTTGCTTGCTCTCAAGGTTATTTGGGTTGTTGTGACTTCCTCACAACCCACCAGGTGAGCAAGCACTTGTCTCTACATTTAAACCACATTTTCTTCCAGTGGTAATACACGAGGATCGGCTCGGTGTTGTTTGTTTTTTGCCAGTCAGTCAGGTACGTCCTTCTTCAAGCAGCGCTTATTGCACTGTTCAGTGTGAGCGGGGAGGAACGCCCCCTCCCCTCCATAGACGAGTATTATCCAGAGGGAAGGGAGGCATTCACACAGTACAGCGTGAAGGCGCTGCTTTGAAGTACCTACCTGACAAACTGTCAGGAACGCCCTTCTGACTGTAAAGAGCTATGGTACCGGGTCCGAAAGCTCTTTACCCGGGGCACAGATTGGGAAAGATGACAGTGCGCTGAATTCAGCTTTCCAGCAGTATATAGAACTGCCTGTGCCCCAAACCATGAAAGGTCCTCTTTAAACCTACCTTATCATGTGATGATTGAAAAGTTTGAACAATTCTGATGCTGCCTGGATTCCCACTAGTGTCTGCTTCCTCAGCATGCCAATTATACCTGTTGATATGCTGGAGTTTTCCGTATAGGTGTAATGGAGGTAGAAAGTTCGCAGATAAAAGCTGTACGAAATTGGAATGAAAAACGCTGTAGAAAAAAAAGTGATGTAATTCCCCCGCATTTTTTTCTGCAGCGTTTCTTTTGCTGCACTTCGCTATATAGGGCCTTAGACTTAAAGGGGTTGTCTCTCAAGGATCCTATCTATACAGCTAGCTTATGTGGATTTAAGACTTTTCCTAAATACATTGCTTCATCAAAACTGCTTTGTTTGGCTACTATCTGAGATTATTCACTTCATTGTTTACACTGCATTTCCATAGTTCACGGACCTTGGATGATCTTATCTCTCCGCTCAGGACAAGTGACATAGCTCCCTGCTCTCAAGAGAGGAGGCGGAGCTGAGTGCTTGGGACTCGGGAGCAGCTTGTATTTCTGAGCTGTTTATCTCACCATTATCAGTCTGCTAACTGAATTTTGCTGATACGGGCTGAGAAACGGAGTCTGTTACCTCTGTATGTAAACACAGACCTAAAACGGAGATTATTGCAAGCTGACTCTTGGTCCTGTAGCATTTCAATTTGGGATTCTCATCACCTATCAAATCCAGCTTTGCTTCATCAGCTTCATATTGTGCATCTTCCAGTGATACTGTGCTAATTTATTTACAACCATCCGTCATTACTGACTGCAAACATGTACTGCTATGAAGAGAGATAGTAGAGCTGGCAACAGTCTCCATTATGGTCTGATCTTAGAATCCGCCTCATCACAGACGAGCCTCCAGCAGAACCAGCGTTGATTGGTCGAATGCTGTACACTGTATAGCATTCAGCCAATCAACGCTGGTCAATGCATTCCTATGTGAAAAAGTCAGCTCCCGCATAACCGCAAGCTGCCAGCTCTCCCGACTAGCAAGGATAAGCCTGCTGTAGAACCAGTGTTGATTTGCCGAATGATATACAGTGTTCTGGTTCTGCAGGACGAGTAAGGGCCGGTTCATGTTAGCGATTGCCTCCCATCCAGAAGGAGTCCGCAGGAGGACCCCCCCCCCCCCGAATGGAATATCAGCGCAACTGCAAGTGCTGTGCAGTTAAAGCGCACGGACCCCATAGACTATAATGGGATCCGTGTGCTTGCCATGCACTGCCCGCACGAATCATTTGTCTATCTGTTATAGTCTATGGGTTTCATGTGCTTTAACTGCACAGTGCTCCTCCTAAACACTCTCCTCCTGCTACTAGTGGACTTGGTGACTCTCCTTTAGTCGAATAGTGGTTTCCTCTGAAACGAGCATTTTTTCCCATAGACTATAATGGGATTCGATATTTGATCGAGTAGTCGAATATTGAGGGTCTACTCGAAACGAATATCGAATATTTCACTACTCGCTCATCTCTAAACAGGATCATTATCAAGCTGAATCATCCAGGACAGCTTCAATAGTGTGACCTTCCTGCTGGTTCTCCAGCCAAGCTCTGTCCAAGGCCTGCTGCTGGAGCTGACCTCTTAAGCCTCAGTGATGAGGAAAACTCTCAGCACCTGAGTTGCTGCAGGAACAAACACAAAGTGTGGACTGGAGGGGGTTGGAATGACAGGTCCCACTGCCAACCTACCTGCCATTCCTAAAAATCCAGCCCAATACTGAGCATTTAACAAAATGCTCAGCAGACAAAGCTTGTCTTCTGAGAACAAACTCATTCCTGGACTTTTCTCATCTCGCCCACGTGAGTAGTTTGGGCGAGGTGTACACCCCCTCCATTATCTGACCGGCCATCGGCTTACAGTTCCAACAAGAAAATTGCAACATGGCCCTATGATATATAGACAATTGTTGAAGATCGGTTATGCACAGAGGGCCAAAACCATGAATAAGGATCTTAATACAATGTAGTTTAAAATATATAGGCCCCTGTAGGATGCAATTTATCCTGATACATTTGTAATGCCCTAAAAAAATTGGTTTTATGATGATTTAGTTTATTTGCCTCTCCTTACTTTCTGGGGCTCATTCACACTATCATCAACCACATATCCATTTTGAGATATTAAAGGGTGAAGAGGCAGAGCATGCTTTTCCATCATGCCACAATGGAGAGCATTCTGTAGCTCCATTTACTTGAGAGGTAACATCTGATGACTGCCACTATACAATTGTCATAAAAGACAGGGTTTTTTTTTTTTTTTTTGGATATCAGGAAAGGAAGTTAAGCAGTCGCTAGGCAACCAAATAAAGGCATAAAGTGCGCCATATGAAAGGAGATATTTATCAATTGATGAAGCTTTTAGTGAATATTTAGAAAACATAAACATTCAGCTTTAAGCTTGTTACATTGATTAAAAAAGTAGAATTCGTGTGGTTACCAATATCGTGTTTACATCGGAAGAGGATCTTGTTTTCTATATAGTGCACTGTGGGAGTTGAAAGACGATAAGCTCGTACTGTCTAAGCCTTCCATTTCACAATTACCCAAGTATATAACATCATAGATTCCTTTCTAGATTATTTTATGTCCCCTCAAGGAAAACTTGCCTGGCAACAAGGAAAAATGTAATGAATGCCACAATAAATGTCTTCAAGGATCAATTGTATCACTTGATGTAAACCCTATAAAACAGAGTTATTGTTCTTTCCCACCAGTAAGAACTCCTTAGTTGACAGTTTAATTTAGATGACAGTAGGATGTTGATTAGGAAAGGATTCAGCCATTGATAAATACACTACTTACATATTTTACCTTATTTAAAGGGGAAGGTTTGCGCTTTGAGTCTATTCTTAGACGCTCATTACAAGTATTTGTTTTTGTTGTTTCCTACCAGACTTAATTTGCTTTCCAAGACATTATATTGTGTGTACAAAAAGGAACAAATTCAAAAGGAACCATGTTTTATCGGAAAGAGCACAGTATTGGAAAGAGTCGGACGCGTACAACATGTTTATTTCCCCGGCTTACCATGTTTTAATTTTTGCCCATTGGAGAGTATTTTTAATTTACTATTGTTTGTCTTTTCTTATCATATAGTCTGTGGATAAGAAGGGGTTAAGAAGTCGGGCTGAGACAGTAGAACTCATTTGTCAAGGCTTCCTCTACATAGAACATCATAGTGATTACAACTGAAATTGTAACTGTTAGCCATGAGGACGCGGTGACACTGAGGATATATTGAGAACGCTGGATATATTCATTGCGTCTTCCGCAGCAGAATCCTTGCAAGGCCTTACAAAAAAAGGGTCTATGGGCCTATAGAAAGGCATCATTTAGGCTACTTTCCAAGGCTTTGTTTGAGAAATGTTACCCACAAAATATTTGACTACAATACCAAGCCATATTGTGTTACAAGTCAAAATATATCGGTCTATTATTTTAAATGTGAGCAACTTTGCAAATATATTCCTATCCTTTTTTGTACTAATCCTTTGTGGCAACATATAATATATTATAATATATTATATTGTCTACTATCTTGTCTATTATTATTAAAAAGTGGTGAAAATTAATTGGTGGAGAAATGGAAGAATTTAATAAAAAAAGAGGTATGAATTATGAATTAGCCCTAGAAAAGACTACACAAAAGGTATTAAATTGTGAAAGTACTGAGAAGAATTGAAAAAATACTGGGATAGTCACAAATAAGAAAAGGTTTACTTGTGACTGATACACAGGCTATTTATTTAGTTCCTTTTTTTTTTTTTTTTTTTTTTTTTTTTTGTTGAAGGTGGGTAGGACCTTCTTCACAGCCAGGGCAATATAAAGTAGTTAAGTTGTAATGTAAAGTCCACACACATGTTGTAGTTAGTTAAAGGAGTTTTCCCATCTTCCTGCCTCAGCAGCTTTGCCTGCTGTCTCTTCTTCTCACTTCTTGTATTTTTGCAAGCTTCGGGTGGTTTTGACTGTTTGATGAAAAAGACATTATGAATAGAGATGCGTGAGTACTGTTCGGATCAGCCTTTCCGAACAGCACGCTCCATAGAAATGAATGGATGCACCTGGTACTTCTGCTTTGACGGCGGCCGGCCGCTTAACCCCCCGCGTGCCGGCTACGTCCATTCATTTCTATGCGAGCGTGCTGTTTAGATCGGCTGATCCAAACAGTACTCGCTCATCTCTGATTATGAAGTATCACAATATAGACTTTGCCTTTACCACGAGACATTATTTATTACGATTGCTAGAAATATAATATAAATGTAGATCAAATAATATGCACCATAAATGTACTGTATATTACATTACACAGATTTGTATAGATCTCTTACACGGACAATGCTCTCTGGACCCCAGACTGATGTAATTTAGATTGTCTTATCAGACCGGCCATGTTCCATGGAAACAATGTGTAAAGAATGGTAGGAATAATTTTACATAGCAGGCAAACATAGCAGCATTTCTAAAGCAATGTCTAGAGGAAGACTCTTGAATTTACATCAGCTAGCAGTATAGATAGGATCCTTGAGATGGGAATACCCCTTTAAGAATATAACACAGCACAAGTACTCATAGTTGAGTCTTAGTCAAGATAAAATATTGTTAAATAACAGGATTTCTGCCTCGCCTTTTGCCCCTTCCTTCTTTCCTTATGCTTCCCTGTTATCACCTCTGTCCCCTTTTTGCACTCATGACCTATCAGTGGCTATTATGAGGTTATTAAGACTGAAGATGATATATGCACTTATGATGCTTATAGATGCCTGACCAAGGCTATGAGAAAGTAATAAGACTTTGAAATGATGGCATATGCGTAGGCTTGCTACCACTTCTTCAAGTGAGTTTTCCCTATGGATACTATTATGGTATACTGGAATCAGAATTGGTAGACTGCTCATTATTAATAAATAATGAAAATAAATGATAATGAAGATTGAATTTAAACAAAATATTATAGTCTATTATCAGCCACATTTCCATACCAATACTTTCATTTGTACATTTACCAACGTTTCTTTCTAATTTAGTGCTGTATTACACATGACATCAAGATGTCTTCCCTGACTGTTGTAGAGGAATTGATAAATTTCCCGCAATGTTTTTCCATGATTTAAAAAAAAAGCAAAAAACCGTATGCATTTTCTAGCCATATATGAATGTACTGTATTATGAAATGGTAATTGCGGCTACAGGATTGAAGATAATTGTAAGCTTTCCATACAACCATGAGTTATTATAATAACTGTGAAGTTTGGAATCCTAACCTTTGAAACTAACTCACGTGCTTAGGCTATATAATGTGCCTTATTTAGAGAAGGATGGATGGGAACCCAGGATGTTATCTAAAGACATGCACAATAACGCTAGCAGAATTGTACAGATCTTATTTAGTTATTATTATGATAACTTGTATAGCGCCATCATATTCAGTCACTGTCCCAATTATGGCTCAAAATCTACACTCCCTATCAGTATGTGTTTGGAGTGTGAGAGGAAACCCTAGTACCTGGAGGAAACCCATGCAAACACAGGGAGAACATAAAAACTCTTTCAGATGTTGTCCTTTGCAGGATACAAACCCAGGACTCCAGCGCTGTAAGGCTACTTGGCTTTTTTTATCCAAATACAGACATTCTGTTTGTCGCTCATAACTGCTTAGTCTTCTACTTCTGCACTAATAAGTAAACTACACTTGACTCCTATTACACATGAATCTTTTTATTTTGGATTTTGTTTGGTTGTCAACAGCCAAAGACCATCAAGTGATTGTAAAGCGTTAGACATTATTATATGTACAGGTGTCTATGCATTACTTGTCTCCTGGCCATTAAAAGCTCTTATTCAGCTAATTTGGAATTGTGAAGGGGAACGAGAACTCTCAGGGTGCATTCAAACAGAGGAAAATGGTGCTGAATTTGGCGTGGAATCCGCCTCAGATTCAGCGCTGAAAAAAAGCCTCCCATTGACTTCAATGGGTTCCTTTTTCTGCTAGCAAGCTACTAGAGTTACAAAAAGTGTTTCATTTCACCCTAGGAAGGCATGATGGGAAAAAAAATCTGGGAAAAATCATTGTTTCTGTTGTATTTGTAGACAAGGGGGCTGTCAATGAGGATCAATTAGCAGCCAGGCAGAAGGGCTGTACAAGTAATGTGGTGGCCCTTTCCCTAATGCTCCCTGTCTGGGGAAGAAACACACTGTGCCAGGCTCTGTGGGATCCCCAAACACATGAGTTGATATGTTGTGTTTGTGGTTACACTTGGGAGTGACGGATATTGAATGTCTAGTCAGTAGCCAGACGGCTGAGGATTTGTTGTGCTGTGCAGGGGCGTAACTACCGTGGTAGCAGCAGTAGCAGCTGCCACAGGGCCCGGGCCATTAGGGGGCCCGGTGACAGCCGCTACCGCTGCGGTTTTTTTTTTTTTTTTTTTAAAGTCCGTTACGGGCCCCATTCACTTGCCGATCCTGGCTGGGCCGGGATCGGCAAGTGACACCGCGGGGCCCACAGAGGCTATCATTATACTCGGGGGTCTTTGCAGACCCCCGAGTATAATGATCGGCGCACCGGGAGGGGTAAGGTAACATAAAAAACAGTGTTACTTACCTCTCCGCGATCCTGCCAGGCCTCCGTCATTTGTGTCTGACGTCTCTGACGTCACATGACCCAGGCCAGCTTCCCGGGTCATGTGACGTCTGACGTCATTAAAGCTGGACAAGAGCGGACAGGACAGCCGACAGGAACAGGTAAGCAACTGTCTCTGTCTTTTAATGGTTTTAATCCCCCAGGTCTCCGATTATTATACTCTGGGGTCTTTTCAGACCCCAGAGTATAATAAATGTTTATAGGTGTCCACAGTGGGACATATGGGGACACTATGGGGGATAATACTGTGTGTGCAGGGGCACTATAGGGGTTAATAATACTGTGTGTGCATTGGACACTATAGGGGTTAATACTGTGTGTGCATTGGACACTATAGGGGTTAATAATACTGTGTGTGCAGGGGACACTATGGGGGATAATACTGTGTGCATTGGACACTATAGGGGTTAATACTGTGTGTGCATTGGACACTATAGGGGTTAATACTGTGTGTGCATTGGACACTATAGGGGTTAATACTGTGTGTGCAGGGGACACTATAGGGGTTAATACTGTGTGTGCAGGGGACACTATAGGGGTTAATACTGTGTGTGCAGGGGACACTATAGGGGTTAATACTGTGTGTGCAGGGGACACTATAGGGGTTAATACTGTGTGTGCATTGGACACTATAGGGGTTAATACTGTGTGTGCAGGGGACACTATTGGGGATAATACTGTGTGCAGGGCTTACTAAGGGACATAATAGAGTGCGGAGGAGGGGGTCAGTCGAGGTCTTCGGCATCGGTTTGGGGAGGGGGGGCCCCATGTCAAAAGTTCGCCACGGGGCCCCGCCATTCCTAGTTACGCCACTGGTGCTGTGATATACGTTTGCTGTAAAAACAGAAGAATAAAGCTGGCTGTGACCAGTTTTGATCTGAATCCACTGTATTGGAGTGACAATTTATTGGAAATGTCTAAAGTGCTAACCATCATGACTAAGAGATAGATCCCATGAGCAAAAATGACCACCAAGATGTCACAATATATATATATAAAATGTATGGGACATAGTGGGGGCTTTTTTATTTATTTGCATTTCATTTTACATATATATTGTGATGTACGGGGGATTCAGAAGCTTTGGTTTCTTTCCCAAAGGCAGTCTTTATTGCAGCAGACAAGCTTAAAGGTACAGGTAGTGCTGCTTAGCAGCTCAGCATGTCCAAACAAACAAATGAAAATAAAGACCTACGCCTCTCCGGCGGCTTACTAAACAAGTTATTCCCTCACTAACCAGGGGTCAGCCTACTGCAGACCTCCTAACAAACAAGGTTCACAAGTAAACAAGGGGTACACATACCCAGCCCTTTAACAGCGTCCTTTTTGGCAGAGCTTTCCCAGACTGGTTGAGTGTGTGTTTCAGTCTCTCTCCTCTCTCCCACTAACCAGCACACCTGTGCTACTTACAGGGCTCTGCTGGTCTGTTTCCAAGCCTGGAATGGATTGCCCTGCAGAACTGGCCCAAACTTTACTCCAGTCTGGGACCTACAAGCTAAACGCCTGTGCATACTGCAACAGTCTTGGGGAAAAATAGCGGTTCTCCCACACTATACCCCTCTCCACTTTACAATATATATAATATACATATGTGCTTTTGTTACATTATATGTCCCCCATGAGGTAACAAGCCATTTCTGTGTACCCACCAGGGTCTCCATCAGTCTTTGACACCTGCAGATGTTACCTGTTCCTGCTAAAATCCAGAGTCGAGGAGCGAGGACCTGCACTGTCCGACATCTAAAGTCAATGGACAGTCCTAAATTGGTTAAGATAAATATATATACATTATTATTTTTGCAGAGTTATGCAGGACATTCATTCTTTATATCCTAGATGGTGGTGATAAATATACGGTGGTTCTAAATATAATACCCTATCATTTGGCCATATAGACATGATTAACATCAATCCTTTTAAGGTGTCAGTTGACACATTTTTTCATCAGTATTCAGAGGCACAGCAGGAATCTTCTGGACCTGGTACCTAATCTGTAACAGGGTCTCCCACCATGTGCCGTTTATAAGCTCATTGTCACTAAGGCAGTGGCATGCACAAGGGGGCGGTTTGACAGTTAAAATCACCCCTTTGCTGTAGCTTGCTGGCCATGACTCTACTGAATAATGATGATGCTCATCAGGCCCTGCTGTTAACCATCGAGTCCTTGCATCATTATTGATGGAATTGCTTATGTGTTACCAGCTGGGCAGTGAATGGCAAGTATGGTTGTCAGTACTCATCGCTCCTTGGACTCCCTGCTTCTTTTCTGCTCTTGGCACTGGCACTCCTCTGATGTAGTTAATGAGCAAAGTGTTAAAAATACAGAGAAAAAAGTCCTGCAAAATTTGGCTCTATCTCTGTCATTGAGTTTCCACCACACCCATCTCCTGCACCTTGTTTCTCTCTGTTCATCAAACAGTTAATTCTAGCCTTCCCTGTGTGATTGACAGCATATCTTCCAATCAAACCTAGGGCGGGTCTTTGGCATTCTTATATACAGGACATCAGCCCACATAGACTTGCTGGCTATTAAGACTCTGTCCTTAGACATTGTCCCTGCTAGCTCCTCTTTCTTCTTCTACTGTATTACTGACCCCTGGCTTCCCTGGTAACTATTCTCTTGGATTACAATGTGTACTGCGTTGTTGTAATAGGGAAAGACTTCATAACCTTGTTTGTTTTGTCACCTTGATGAAACCTGAGGTTTCAATATTCTTGTTTTCTAACATATGACAATTGAACACCTTTCCTAGATTACATGCTGTAGCCTATTGTTTTTTTAGTAACACAAATGAAAAGGCAAAACAAAATCTTTAATAGAATTACCAATTGAGTGTTACTGTATGTTCTTATCCGGTAGAAATGATTTGGTTTCACATAGAGCTTTAGAATTCAACTACAAATGTATATAAATACTACAATTAAAAAAACTTCTTACATTGTAAAAAATCTTGCATCTTGGGCTAAATCCACTTTTCTGTTTGAGATTATTGCAAGTCTTATTGTATAAAAAGCCAGCAGAAGTAAAGGTCTAACACAGTTGCATCATTCTGTACTTAGCAGAACAAAGCCACCATTGTTGAGAGACTCCTTCAGTAAATGGTCACTTGAGGAATGACTATTCTAGGTAAAAGCATGAGTCCTAACTACTCTGCATTGTGAGTCACTATAGGAAATGACTATGCTTTAAACCAGAACTAACATGGGAGATAGGGTATTATTACCATTCCTGCCTCAAATATACTGATAGCGTGATGGTTCTTTTAACTCTCTAAGAGCCAAGTCAGTTTTGATCCTAAGGAAAGAGGACAGGTATATATATTTTTATTTTTTTTGGGGGGGGAGGAGAATTTGCCTCCCTTCTTTCTGGTTGCAATCCTTTTTTTTACATGTAAGACAGGTTTTGCAGAATGTTACCAATTTACCAAAATAATATCAAATTTACGAGAAGCTCTGACTACACCATCACAGTCAGGTGTCAATTGTATTATATAGATGGCATGTTGCTTTCATTGCTATAGTCGGACAGCTATAGTTGCACAGATTGTATAGTATTGATGCTGCCTGGCACTCGCTGGAGTTGATATAAAAAAATAATTCAGATTGCAGCAGATTAATCCCTTAGGAAACAAAAATGGACAAACATTTTTAAAGCCATAAAAAAGAAAAACTATCATAAGAAGCAGTCCCCTGTGTGAGGGGAACGTAATATGAGTATCCACCTTCAGATTAAAACCAAACCAAATCCAACAGACAAAAATGATTAAATGATTATTCAAACACTAAATAAATCCAAAAGGAATAATCAATAAAATATAACGTTTAATAAATAATAAAACAAAAATAAAATACATGAACTACAAAAATATAGAAATATATAAAATCCCACATACACCAAAAGGCCAATAATGGACCAGTTTTTGATACCAATGGTACAACAATGATCACAAAAATGAGACACAGTGGCCTCCAAGAAATTATACCAGGCCACTCACCATGTCAGTAGTGCCGAATACTTGGAAACGTCACATATACTGTATACCAGACCATATGGAAGGGAGAAAGTCTGTGTATGATGAAAATAGATGACCAGAGGGGAAGGAAGTAAAAGGGAAAATATCCCTAATAACGAGGCAGGGTAAGGATCCTAAGAAACCCTAAATCCTAACTCAGGGTCACTGCTGTAATAGCCAGTGCCCTGACTGGAACCTATCCGTGTAGTGTGGACACCCTAAGGATCTATCCTTATGAAAGCACTCAACTGATCAAAGTAATTGTTAATGCAGTTTCCTGATTAGCATGCCTACCCCACATACATGTTTCATCAGGGTAAAAGTAATCAAACACCCTGAGTCATCAGGGGTTAATGGCACACAACCAGTACCATACACAGGCATTTACTGTATATCTCTGTTCTTTGGTTGCAGATTACACTGCATTTTCATGCTGATGGGTTCCCTTTAAAATGATTGAAGTAGGTAAGTATAAGAAATAAGCATAACTGACATTGCAGCATTCATAAAAGCAAGGAAGGGACTCACACTTTTCAAAACAGTTTACATGGGGAAGTGTTGCAGGGTGGCAATAACATTTTTTGGCGTTGAGTGGAAGTTGTAATGGCCCCTTAAGTGTCCCCAGATATTTTAATGTTTCCATCAGTGTAATAGTCCGTTCAGTGTCTGAACACAGGTAAGTGACCTCTCTCAGAGCCCAAACAGAGCACCTATAGTCCTCCAACAGTGTTAATGGCCCCATCAGTGTCAAATGGTCCCCTCAGTGCCACCACACTCCTGGGAGGGAGCAGTGAGTATAGGTTCATGACTGACTGCTCCTCATCCTGGCCAAGCTCTTTTTGTGCTGCCCTGTGACATATTATGTGAGTCTAGAGCAGAGGAGAAGGGTGAGCAGAGCAGTGGGTAATGAATTGATACTCACCACTCTCTTCCTGGCATTTAGTTAGCCATAGGTCTAAGGCAGCATGTGGCCTAGAAGTCAGAGAGTGGTGATAGTTTTCACAATTGGGTCAGTAGAATGAGACAGAACTGGCTGCATCCCACTCCTGCATAAATGTCTCAACTACTAAAATATAACACAAGTTATCCTTCAAGATGCATGTTTAAAAAAAATACAAATTTCAAGACTTGTTGTCTTGTGGTCACCTCCCCAGAACAATGAATACGAATTCAGAAACCAACATTACGGTCTATATAACCTTCCTCAGATAAAACTGCCACATACATTACAAGAGGATTCTTGGAGATAAATAGTGGAGGGGTAAGACTGTAACTAGCATATACATTGCCACTTGGGTTGAGACTGTACTTCAGCAACCAGAGTATAAGCAAATTGGCAAACAGTTTTACCACATTACCTCAATTTGAAACTAAAAAGAAATGAAAATGAATATTGTGACCCCAAATTGTTGTTTTATTGATTTATTTGGTTATTGCAATAAAAGAAAACTACGGCAATACAAACTTGGCATCGCCATAGAAAAAGCCACCATATCTTTTTTACTACATGGTAAGTTATAAAAATGAAAACCCAAAATCATTGCTAGAATTGTAGCTTTTTTTATACAGTCCCTCTACATTACGAGCTGAACAAAACATTAGATGTACCCCAAATGGTGCCGTCTAAAAATATAACTTATCCTGCAGAAAATAAAACTTTATATGGTTATGTCAATAAGAAATAAAAAAGTAAGGATTTTTGATATGCAGGGATGGAGAAACAAAAAAAATAACAAAGAAAAAAAAAATACTGCAGTCCAAAATAGGCCACAGTCTTATTAGGTCAAAATTGGAACCACTTTCAAATGCATTAAATGTCGTATATTAAATTATTTATTATTTTCTGGTTTTATAGTTTTATTATATTGCAGTTCAAATTTTAAAATTAAAAGTTCTCTAATATATATATACAGTATATATACAGTCCTATGAAAAAGTTTGGGCACCCCTATTAATCTTAATCATTTTTAGTTCTAAATATTTTGGTGTTTGCAGCAGCCATTTCAGTTTGATATATCTAATAACTGATGGACACAGTAATATTTCAGGATTGAAATGAGGTTTATTGTACTAACAGAAAATGTGCAATATGTATTAAACCAAAATTTGACCGGTGCAAAAGTATGGGCACCCTTATCATTTTATTGATTTGAATACTCCTAACTACTTTTTACTGACTTACTGAAGCACAAAATTGTTTTTGTAACCTCACTGAGCTTTGAACTTCATAGCCAGATGTATCCAATCATGAGAAAAGGTATTTAAGGTGGCCAATTGCAAGTTGTTCTCCTATTTGAATCTCCTCTGAAGAGTGGCATCATGGGCTACTTAAAACAACTCTCAAATGATCTGAAAACAAAGATTGTTCAACATAGTTGTTCAGGGGAAGGATACAAAAAGTTGTCTCAGAGATTGAACCTGTCAGTTTCCACTGTGAGGAACATAGTAAGGAAATGGAAGACCACAGGGACAGTTCTTGTTAAGCCCAGAAGTGGCAGGCCAAGAAAAATATCAGAAAGGCAGAGAAGAAGAATGGTGAGAACAGTCAAGGACAATCCACAGACCACCTCCAAAGAGCTGCAGCATCATCTTGCTGCAGATGGTGTCACTGTGCATCAGTCAGCAATACAGCGCACTTTGCACAAGGATAAGCTGTATGGGAGAGTGATGAGAAAGAAGCCGTTTCTGCACGTACGCCACAAATAGAGTTGCCTGAGGTATGCAAAAGCACATTTGGAGAAGCCAACTTCATTTTGGAAACAAAGATTGAGTTGTTTGGTTATAAAAAAAGGCGTTATGCATGGCGTCCAAAAAGAAACAGCATTCCAAGAAAAACACATGCTACCCACTGTAAAATTTAGTGGAGGTTCCATCATGCTTTGGGGCTGTGTGGCCAATGCCGGCACCGGGAATCTTGTTAAAGTTGAGGGTCACATGGATTCCACTCAGTATCAGCAGATTCTTGAGAATAATGTTCAAGAATCAGTGACGAAGTTGAAGTTACGCCGGAGATGGATATGTCAGCAAGACAATAATCCAAAACAACGCTCCAAATCCTCAGGCATTCATGCAGAGGAACAATTACAATGTTCTGGAATGGCCATCCCAGTCCCCAGACCTGAATATCATTGAACATCTGTCGGATGATTTGAAGCGGGCTGTCCATGCTCGGCCACCATCAAACTTAACTGAACTTGAATTGTTTTGTAAAGAAGAATGGTCCAAAATACCTTCATCCAGGATCCAGGAACTGATTAAAAGCTACAGGAAGCGACTAGAGACTGTTATCTTTGCAAAAGGAGGATCTACTAAATATTAATGTCACTTTTCTGTTGAGGTGCCCATACTTTTGCACTGGTCAAATTTTGGTTTATTGCATATTGCGCATTTTCTGTTAGTACAATAAACCTCATTTCAATCCTGAAATATTACTGTGTCCATCAGTTATTAGATATATCAAACTGAAATGGCTGCTGCAAACACCAAAATATTTAGAACTAAAAATGATTAAGATTAATAGGGGTGCCCAAACTTTTTCATAGGACTGTATATATATATATATATATATATATATATATATATTAATACTGGACGTTCATACGCAGCATTTAATGGAGTAATGTTGCCAGTAACAAACTCATCACAAGCAGCAGTAGCAGTGACTTAAAGGAATTTTCCCATCTCCTTGTTTGGGTCTGCCTTCAGTCTCTTCTTCTCACTTCCTGTATTTCTAACCCCCCCCCCCTTTCCTCTGGCTGAAAGGGCCTGAGAAGTATCACAATACTTGTGCAGATCAGACAATATGCACATTCTTGTACAGAGTGAACTGTTATCTGTGTGTTTGCATAGAGAGATAACAGACAGGGCTTTATCATCAAACTGCAATTAGCTGAACTGATTGTGCCGCACAGTCAGTGACTTCACTTGTCCTACAGGTCCGTGGTTATGGTAACGCTGTGTAAGCAATAGAAAGAGTAAGTTCACATAGCAGGCAAACAAAGCAGCATTTCCAAAGCAATATATTTAGAAAAAGGCTTCAATTTACATAAGCTACCTGTATAGATAGGATCCTTGAGATGGGACAACCCCTTTATCCCTTTCCCGACATCTGCCATACTAGTACAGCGCATGCCGGGTGTGTAACTATGGCGACCACCCGGGAGCCGGGCGGCCGCCATAGCCGCCGGGTGTCTACTGCTTTATATAGTAGACAACCGGCGCTAATATCCGGGGACCGATTGGAGGCATTAACTCTTCCAGCACCTCGGTCAAAGCTGACTGAGGCACCATTTTTCCGTGCGCCACAATTTTCCTGGTGATCGCCGGCACCCGGAGTAAGCTCCGGCGCCGATGTCATGTTACTATGACAGCCAGGAGCCTTGTGAAGGCTCCCCGGCTTGTCATTACATAGCTTCTATAGCAGGCTATGCTACATAGCCTGCAATAGAAGTGCCGGTACTTTGCAATGCAATGCAAGGCCCCGCAAAAAAAGATGCCTTATGCATCCCCATACACGGACGTATAAAAAAGTTACGGATGTCAGAATATGGCGGAGTTTTAGAAAAAAAAAATTTAACAGTTTTAGGGGTTAAAATGTAAATTAAACCATATAAATTTGGTATCCTCGGAATCGTAACAAAACACAGAATACAGGGGGTATGTCATTTTGGCTGCACAGTGAACACCGTAAAACCGAAGCCTGTAAGAATGTCGCAGAAATGCATTTTTTCTTCAAATCCACCCCATTCTGAATTTTTTTTACAGCTTCTCAGTACATTATACAGATTAATTAATGATGGCATCGTGAAGAAAAATTTATCCCGCAAAGATTAAGACCTCATATGGCTCTGGAAGCGGAGAAATAAAATAGTTCTGGGGTTTAGAAGGAGGGGAGTCAAAAACGAAAAACGAAAATCAAAAAAATGCCATCGGCGGGAAGGGGTTAAAAAATCGAAAATTCTCCTTTAGTTAACCCTGAAATCAGTATACTTTATGGGTTTTCTCTGTTCCCAGACATGAGTGCAGAGTATGAATAAGGGATCACTCGCTTCATCCTGAAAATAAACTAATCTGCTTGTTTTTAACATGCATAGGATCCGTGTTTGTATCTTTTTAAAAAAAATGTTACAGTAAAAGTTATTTTTATAAGGCATGCTGGAGAAGAGCTTTCTTCTATAATGAGTGCAGAATAGCAGCTGTCAACCACATTTGCCATTTTTCTAGTGCTTGCTTATATACATGTCTGGGATGTCATAATACAACTAGCTACATATATGAAAGTTGCATGAGAATAATCCCATTAGTAATTGACAGTTAACTGTAGTACATGGAGGGTTGTCAATCACTTCAGTAGGGCTACCCCATCACTAGATGACTACTTTCTAAGCACAGAAAGAAAGAAGATAAAAATGTAAAGTTCCCGCACAGTTACCTGTTGTTCTTATTAACCTGTTTATGCCTCGTGTTCCATCCAACATCCAGCATAAATGGGTTAAACTGAATATACCGACAGTGCTGAAATACCATTGGCATCTGCCTGTTGTCAATTGCTTCATTTTTCTTTGGACTGTACCATATATACATCCACGTTTTTGTTTGGTCCTAAAAGCCATTAGTGAGTGGTCCAATAGATAGATTAACAATTAGGTAGAATGTAGTTGAACATTAGCAATCCAGACACAACAGAACCCTGACAAATGTGAGAATCCATAACTTGTACTTGTCACCAGACAATTGGTAAGCTGATTAATTGGAATACAGATGAGCTTAATGGAGACTTTGTGTACAATAAACCAGTCATGTGTTTCTTAGCTAATGCTGTGTTATAACATAGAATGGCTGCAGCCACATTGTGACAAATCCTCTTTTCTAAACATTTATTCTGAGCTCCAGCATTTTAGAGTGAAATGGCAGCAGACCGCCATTTATTGCCATCTGTATGTTTGCTAATTTGTTTTAGCCCATATGTATTACAACAGTAAAAAGCAATGAAGCATTTCCTATGTACTATTGCAAGGGCAGTATATAGTGCATACCAATCACCTGGTATACAGATACAACTTTGTTTTTTTCACATTACATTGCAATTAGTTGTCTCAGAATCATTAAAGCATAGGAAATCTAATTTACCTACACAGATTAAATTAATGCAGGCATAGCTTTGCTGACATTGACTTCTCATTAAAAGACATGATTGTTATATACAACTCTTTAACCACTTCCCGACATCCGCCGTAATAGTACGGCGTTGCCGGGAAGGACTTCCCGCAAACCGGCTGCATGGTGCGCACACAAACTGTGCGCGCACCATGCCCTGTGAGTGTCAGCCGTAATACATGGCTGACAATGCCCTGTAACACCCGCGGTCGGAAACGGGTCCGATCGTGGGTGTTAACCCCTGAGATGCCGCCGGTCAAACATGACCACCGGCATCTCCGGGGTTTCAGTATACAATGGTGCCGATCGGCGCTCCCCGCGCCGGTTTCGGGAGGTGCCGATGTTCGTAGGGGGCAGCCCGGGGTCTGATCAGTGACCCCGGGTCTGCCCCATCACTTACCCCCTCCTTGTAGCAGGTTGATCCTGCCCAAAAGAAAGCTGTCAGCCCTGAGCGTCTACACAGGCTAACAGCTTCCTATACTCTGCAATACACATGTAACACGTGTATTGCAGAGTATATATAGTGAAGCAGTGATCAGCAGATCACTGCTTCAATCTCCCATGGGGACAGAAAAAAAAGTGATAAAGTAAAAATAAAAAAGTTTAAATAAGTTTAAAATAAATTAGAAATAAAGCCCCAAAAATCCCTTTTTCCCCATATAAAATGTTTTATTATGTAAAATAAAGAAAAATAGAAAAAAACATTACATATCTGGTATCACCGCGTCCGTAATAACCCTAAAATTAAAACATTATTTAACACGAACGGTGAACGTCATAAAAAAAACGTAGAAAACCAAACAAAATAATGATTAATCACCACCTTTCCCTTACAAAATGTTCAATAAGAAGTAATCAAATGGTCAGATGAAAACCAAAATGGTACCAATAAAAAGAAGAGGTCATACCGCAAAAAATAATCCCTCAACCAGCTCTGTCTAGCGAAAAATAAAAATGTTATGCCTTTCAGAAGATGGCGATGCAAAAATAATTGATTTTTTTCCCTGAATTGAATTTTATTCTGCACAAATAGCAACGCATTACAAAATAATATAAATGAGGTATCGCCGTAACCGTACCGACCCGCAGAATAAAGGTAACATGTTACTTATGCTGTACGCTGCACGGGAAAAAAAATGCTAAAAAGCAATGCCAGAATTGATGTTTCCTTCTACATGACACCCAGAAAGAGTTAATAAAATGTAGTCAATAAGTTACAGGCACCCCAAAATGGTGGCATTGAAAAGTACATCTAATACCGCAAACAAGCCCTCATATGGCCACATTGCCAGAAAATAAAAATCTAACTTGTACAATGTGAAGACAAACCCCCCAAAAGTCGCCAAATCATTAGAACGTAAGTGGCTGCGACTAGAAGGAAATGTGTAAGCGGTGCGAGTGTTTTCAGGGGACCCCCCATATTTAGAGCTTATGAGAGATAATAAACCAGCGCCGATCCCCCAGAATTCCCCTCTTCCCCGTCCGTGTCATAGGAGCTAGTGGGAAAATAGAATGAGATTTGGTGTTCCCAATTTACTCCGGACAGCTTACATATTCACTTCGGGGTTACTAATGCTCACTACATCACTTGATAAATTCTTTGAGGGGTGCGGTTTTCAAAATGGGGTCACTTTATAGAGGTTTCCACTGTTTTGACTCCTCAAGGGCTTTGTAAATGTGACATGGTTCCTGAAACTGATCACAGCCAGATCTGCCCTCTAAAAGCTCCTTGGCGCGCCTTCCCTTCTGTGTCTCACTGAGCATCCATATATTAGTTTACACCCACAAGTGGGGTACTATGGTAGTCGGGAGAACTTGCATAACAAATTGTGGGGTGCGTTTTCTCCTTTAACCCCTTGTGAATGTGCAAATTCTAGGGCTAAACAAAAATATTAGTAAAATAAAATCAAATTTGAAAATTTCACCTCCATTTTGTCTTAATTCCTCTTAAGCACTTATAGGGTTAAATACTAGGTATATGTTGTTTTGGCTTATTTAAGGGGTGCAGTTTTGAAAATGGGGTGATTTATGGGGGGTTCAATACAAGAGTCTTTCAAAACCCCTTCATAACTGGATTAGTCCCTTAAAAAATGGGTTTTGGAAATTTCTTGAAAATTTTTAATATTATTGTTTCACTTGTAAACCTTATAATGTCCGTAAAAAATAAAAGGGTGACTAAAGTTTGATGCCGTCATAAAGCAGAGATCTGGGACATGAGATTTAGGATATAATTTTGGCAGTCTGACTGTATCTGTATGCAATGTACATCATTTCGAATTTTATAAAATGCATATTTTTCTAAATTTCCATCAAATTTCCTATTTTGTCATAATTAAACACAAAACATATCAACCAGAATTTACCACTAACATGAATTATAATGTGTTACGAAAAAATAATCTCAAAATCACTTTGGTGATTAAAGCGTTCCAAAGTTATTGCCACATAAAGTGACACATGTTATTTTTGAAAAATTGAGCTTGGTCAAGAAGTCAAAAAGTGCCATCGGCAGGAAGGGGTTAACTGGCTTTCTGTATTTTGCAAGACTGAAAAAACATAAAAAATGGCTTTGCTGAAAGTGAAATGTGTGTATGGCGTGTGGCTTGGTACAGAAGGGTAGGTCCTTCATTTTTACTATTTGAACTTGTGCTTGCATGTATATTTAGACAGTTAGCTTAGCTGCGGGATATATACCCTCTTGTACTGGGTGTCCTGTATAGATAGTATAATTATAAGGGGCCTTTGTGTACTCCATTTATTACATGCAATATTCAGTGGGTCACATCTTGCTATATACTATACATGCTTACCTGTATCAAATTATGTCTGTAATTCATCCTCCCTTTTTGCTCCAGACCTATGGTTAGTTCTGGTATATTTTTGGGACTTCGATGTTCTTTTCTTCTCTCTTTGTTATGTATTGTTTATTTTTGTGATGTATGTTTTTATTGCATACCAATAAATAGATTTTTATTTTTATAATTTTGTGTGGATTTATTTTTGTGGCAAATTTTGAATTTAGTCCCACAAGTGATGTTATTTGGCCTATGTGATTTTTCATATGAAATATACACAGTAAAGTAAACATTTTTTTCAAAATTTATGAAAATGCACATTGCCTTAAGTCAGGTTTCTTTTTATATGACTTCATGGTAGAGAAAATTATTGCTTGATGCCACTGCCAAGATTGACAGGGTGATTGCTCCTGATAGAACAGACGCAGTGCCCTTATGTCTGTAAGTGCTGTAATATTTGTCCATCACACAGCACTTCTCTTATCATTCACACTTCAGTTAAAGAGAAAAAACTGACAGTGATAAATGATAAAGAGACATTTTACGTGCTTATATACTTACTGAACGTATACTGATGAAAAAGAAATTGACTTATTTGGTTAGAAAGGGGAAATCTATTTTCATATATGAATGTATGACATAATCTAAAATTATGTCTTGGAGTTTGCTAAAATTAGTAAGATAAGATAAGATAATCCTTTAATAGTCCCACAATGGGGAAATTTCAGTGATACAGTTTCATAGATGGTACAGTAGTATATAACAAGAGAGAAACACATACAAGCTCATGGCAGATAGAGAAATCCTAGGAATCATAGCAACTAAAAAGAAAGAAACACAGACACACTGCAGGATCATTTAGTTCTCTGTGTGAAGTGATGTTAATAATACAGCCCTTCTTCTTACCACGGTGTTCTGCTGCCCAGAGAAGTCTGAAGCCATCCAGGTACACAGGCTGCTGCTCTCTTGCCAAGCTTCCATAAACACATGGGGTAGGTGGGTGATGGTAGGTTCCCAGGTTGTAACAGAGTCCCACGTGTCCACAGTAATAGAAAGAAATATCAGTCAGCTGTAGGCATCTTCACACATCAGCAATAGACACCAAAAATCATTTCCTTGAAAGAAGAAGTCCGCACTTTCCTGCAGGTCTCTCCTCCAGCTTTGTCTGCTGCATGGTGTCCATGTGGTTCTTAGCGCCTGGGGGCATGGTAACAGGCACATGTGCACAACAGGAAAAACTCCAGGTCTTGAGTCATTGCCCATGCTTTAACAATAGAAACTCCACAGGGTCTTCCCTTCAATTTATAGTTGCTAATTCATAGTGCTAGTTTGCTTAGTTAGAGGATTCTTGAAGATACAGACAAAGAGAGTGAAAAGGAAAGATAAAGGTTGCTCCCAGCTTGGAGCCCTGTATCGAGGCGGCCACTCAAGGCGGCGCCAGTAAGTTCCAAGTGGGAGAATAGAATTCCATCATTTTAAGCCAAAAAAACGAAGCCCGTATTTTCATCTAAGTTGTTGTCTGCAGATGGAGTTTAGTTTTTTTTTTAACATAGCCTTCTTTTCCCCACCACAATACTACATACTGTAACTACATTTAAAGAGGACAGAAGTGCTTAAAGGTCTCAGAGCTGGCTGGATCGTGACTGATGGATGGAGATATACAACAGCCCCTGATAAGCTCTTCTTCACTTATCCATGCCATGTGAGGGAGAATAATGATCACTGAGTTATTCCACACCTATCTTTAGTATGTACATTGCCTCAGTAGTTTCTGAATAGGTCCATCATCATTCATATGTTAATTAGACTGGTGCACAATGCATCATGCACCCTCTTTGCTATTGTGTCCTATGTATGTATACAACACAGGCTGCTGCTGATGACTTCCTGTTTGCACACCCATATAGGGGATAATAGAAGAGACGAGTGCTGCTGGCAACTTCCTGTGCTGGCTGGAAGCTCATTAGCATATGAATGAAAATGGACTTATTCAGAAACCACTGAGGCAATTTACATACTAAAGGTAGGTGTGGAATAGCATTTCTAAAGGCGATGCAAGCATGTGATTAGTTAAAAATGACTTTTCCCAATGATAGAGCCCCTTTAAAGACTGCATGCAGGCCATGTTTAGACTGGACCCCCTATCTGAGGAGCAGAATGTGGAAATTCTGGTGGGACAATTGGAAGGCGCTGCTCATTAGGAGGTCAAATACTGGCTCCCTTCACACAAGTGGAGCAAGTGCTGCAGCGACTTTGTGATATCTTTGAAGTCCAAACTGCATCTGAGCAGAAGATGAGATTTTATGGCAGAAAGCAATAAGCCAGTGAGTCCCTCAGAGCGTTTGCCCTGTCCCTGCAAGAGGCCTTCCAAGTTGTCACTCAAGGTAGATGTTCAGGCTGCAGTGAATCCTGATGCTGCCTTGAAAGAACAGTTCATTCATGGTGCTGAGGATTAGTCCTTAAAGAGGCAGCTGAGAATTTTCTCAGCCTAACGCCCAGCTGTTTCCTTCCTGGCCTTTCAAGAACTGGTCATACAAATTCTGGGCCCGGGACATCAAACAGAGTCACCACTTCACCCTACCACACCTCCTGTTGCTCCAACTGTCACTCCAGAGCCTTAATCTTCCAAGAGCTGGAGCATATACTTGCCAGCAGACCGTAGCAACACCAGGGCCAAGTGATGTGGTGGATCTGAGAGAACAGGTTTCCCTGCTGGCCAGGAGTGTGGATGTTCTGACTAAGAAGCTGGAACACCTGCAGGCCAAGAGTACACCACTCTCTCCTGCTAAGTCTCCCCCAGAGCCTCCCAGGGAAACTGCCCGGAGAGGACTACCATTCTCTTCATCTGAGAGACCAAAAACCCATTTGCAGATACTGCCATAAATATGGACATACTGAACCTCATTGCTAGCAGTTAAAATGGGCTTCCCCTGAGGCAAAAGACCGCCCCTCAGGAGAAAGAACAATAGGTCCATTCAAGACAAAGCCTTCACCTAAGTATGTGGGCCCCCATCCATAAGTTACCATCCAAATCGATAGGGTGCTGCTGACTGCCCTGCTGGACACTGGTTTTCAAGTTACCACCATTCAGAGAGCCACCTTCACTGAATTTTGGGGAGATGATGGGCTGGTGCACCCCTGTGCAGACTGCACCTATGGTGCTTGCTAATAATGGACTGCCAGTGTCTATTACTAGGTACTGGATAACTGATATGCAAGTTGGATGGGTCAAGCTATATGGCCAAGGTGTCCTGGTCACTGACATCTGTGATGAGGAAGTTCCTCCCATGGTGTTGGGAATGAACATCCTGAAGAGCTGCTATGGAGAAATGCTGGAGGCCCTGCAGAAGACATGACCTACTGCCTTGTCTACCAAAAGGAGGGTGATCCAGAAAACCATCCTGGCTGCACAACAAAATTATGTCAATGTCAGGGGAGAAGTTTGGTGAGCCCATGTCCAGGACAGCAGGTCATTGACTCTCCAACCTGGAGCAGAGACTGTATTGCGGTGCTGTACCCACGTGGGTGTACAAAGACAAAACTATCTGGCTCTGATGGTGCGTATACCTTTAGAGGCCTACCTCATGCTGTTGGTTGCCTGCTGTCTCATCAAGATCACTTGTGGGGAGGCACCAGTACACATCATGAACTTGAGCAACTTGCCATTGAAACTAAAGAACAATTTCTTATGGCTGTTGTGTCCTATGTGGCTCCAGAAGGCATAATTGAGTTTGCTACCCCCTCTGCGCATCAATCTGCACAAAAAGTTGCCTCCAAAGGAGAGAAAAGACTGACAGCCTGGTGGGAGGATTTACATATTGAAGCCTCAGACACTCCAGCTGAACAGATTGAAGGAGTTCTTTCTGTGGTGAAGAAGTGTCGGTCAGCCTTCAGTCAACATCCACTGGACTTTGGGCACACCAAGTCCATTGAGAATACCATCCTACTGGTTCACATCCTTCTATCAAGGAGAGGTACAGAACGATTGCACCGGCTAATTATCAGACCGTCAAGAAGCTGATGGCTGAGATGAAGCAGTAAAAGAACTCCTAACCTTCAAGGACAGTCAGCCTGGGACTTTCCCACCAGCCAAAAAATCTGCAGAGGAACACACTACTAATCCATCTTCAAAAGTTCTAGGAATCCCGGAGCTTAAAACACTTCAAGTGGAGATGCCTGATTCCTTGAGACAGCACAACATAAACCAGCTGTCTCCAGAGCACTTATCCATCCTGAGGAGTCCAGGAGAGGCATGATGACATTATCAACAAGGCCCAGGAGATCTTACAATGTCAGTATGAGGACTTTGATGGCCTGCAGCCCGCTGCTGTTCTTCTCTTTCCAGGCTACAGTGTACTAAGAAAAGTGGTACAAATCCACTATGATGAGGACAGAGTGCACTGACTGAACACCTGCTTCAGAGACGACAAAATCCATGTGACCGACAGCATCAAGACCAACAATCTGTCTCCACCAATCCGGGAGTAGATCGATCATATCTACAGTGATGTGGTTTCCGAGCCGCTGAAGCACCTGAAATTTCTAAACATGGATTAGCAGAGGAACAGCTTTGACTGTGGGGTATTCGCCATAGCATTTGACTACGAGCTCCTGGCAGAAGATGGTGATCCCAATGTCATGTATAACCACAACAGAATGAGAGACATTCTAAGACCCTGCCTGCAGACTGGCAGGATCACAGGATTCCCCAGAATGGTCAATCAGTGACTCTATGTCAAGGTCGACATGATGGACCAAGAGATCACCCTGACCCTGTTACTGCACCACAGCCCACAGACTTGTTACCACCAGTAAGTGACCATTGACTTATCCAAGACGATTCCATTAATATACTGATTGTAATAAATTATGATTAGAGATGAGCGAGTACTGTTCGGATCAGCCGATCCGAACAGCATGCTCGCATAGAAATGAATGGACGTAGCCGGCACGCAGGGGGTTAAGCGGCCGGCCGACGTCAAAGTGGAAGTACCAGGTGCATCCATTCATTTCTATGGAGCGTGCTGTTCGGATCGGCTGATCCGAACAGTACTCGCTCATCTCTAATTATGATGGGGTGGGGCTAACTGCTATTATAGGAAAGGGTCTGATGTTGATTGCTTCCACCTTTTCTTCCAGAAGGAACATGAAGCAAGTGTTGATGTTGCTGTCTACACCATGGAGCTATGACTGTATCTAGCAGTCACTGTTCTTAGAGAAGATCATCCTGGGGTTCTGGAGAACACTGCAGCAGATCGGATCCTCCATGTCACCAAAGGTCTGTAATGAAGAAACAGAGGTGCAGAACACCAAGATCTGATCTCATCAGTGGATCAGCACCATAGACCAAATATAATCCACATAAGAGGAATATAATGATTAGCAGTGACTGGGTGTATATTGTATGTCACTTATATGTAATATTCCAATGCTCTATGTTCAGTCGTGACCAGGTATATTTTTGCATCTACAGATTCCAGAGCGGGGGATCTTGCTGTGTCCACAATGAATATGGGACACAGCTGGATATAACCACTCTACCACAGGTTATTGACATGGTGACCACCTCCTTGGGATCACATGACCTGCGCTTCAGAGACAAATTCACTGGACTTGAACCTCACCTGACTGAATAAGTAAATGTCCTGCTGCACCAAGAGACAGATTACTGCCTCATCTCTGCTCTCGCCCTTGGATTTGACACTTCACCGGACTTCAAACAGTCAGACGCATTCACTAAATAAGTGGATTTCCTCCTGTACTCAGCTCGGACATTACTTTTTACTGGACTTTCCTGCAGGGCATTTTTTCAGCAATGTGTGGATGTGTGATGTTAGTCAGAATCCGATCCACCATGCAGGTAATGTAAAACCAGGGCTTTTTTTGCCATTGTTTTTATGTTGGGCCCCAGCCTAAAAGCTTGACAGGATGACATGTAGGGACACATTTTCACCTCACCAAATCTGGCCCTCCTTGGAAAAAGTTTGGACACCCCGGTCTTAACCTCTTGCCATCGCAGGCATTTTTTGATTTTCAGAAGACTCCCCACCTTCCAAACCCCATAACTTTTTTATTTTTCTGCTCACAATGCAAACAGATGGTTTAATGTTTGAGACAAATTGTTCTTTGTAATGGTACTATTTATTATTTTGGAGAATGTACTGGAAAGCTTGAAAAAAAATCAGAATGGGGTAGAATTGGAGAAAAAGTGCATATGCACAACTTTCTTACAGACTTCGTTTTATGGAGTTCATACTACAGCCAAAATGACATGTCACCTATATTTTATTTTTTGGTACAATTCAGTGCTGCCCCTGTGTTGCCTGAACACTCGCCAGTGATGCCCTTCTTTTTCTACATCGACACCTCTCTGCCGTGCCCTCCTGTCATCTTCTTCTGGTAAGACTGCATATGCTCATGTAGTGGCCACAGAAAAATGGCTGACAAAATATGCACAGTACGCTCGTATAGTTCTATGGAGTATAGAGTATACTTAGCATGCTCAGTAGCTCTGTACTGGCATTACTTACGTATTGGACACAGTCTTGCTGGAAAAAGAACAGGAGGACGCGGCTTTAGTGGTGGAGAGGCACAGCTTTAGCAGGGGAAGGGTGTCATTGGGGAGTCTTCAGACAGGCTCCCTGTGCTGTTTAAGTGCAGGGGGACCGCCCCCATTGCTGTCTGGAGACTCATTTGCATATAGAGAAAACCCGGGAATATCACCAGAACAGCGGTGCAAAGAATAATTCTAAAGGTAGGGGAAGAATAGCCTTTCCTAAGACTATTCCAACTTGGTAGAACTGAAAAAAGGGATTCTAATGATAGAATCCCTTTAATTTTTGCAAATACATTTATTGTGTGCTCTTTTTCTCTGCTCTTACTATGTTATGTTGTATCATATGTCATATCTTATGTGGCATTTTTTTCTCTAATTCTCCTTCTAGTAAAAACATTACTAGGGATAATGGACATCCCTGCTTTCCCCATTCACATTTTTATTAGATCATTTATTACAGGTAACTTTAGTGTAGCCACTGGCTAAGAATATAATAATTTAAAAACTTCCAAAAAAAACCTCTGGTTATTTCCGTATTCTTCATCACTGAAAACAGATATGGCCATTTAAGGGCCATCTTTATATCCAGTGTTAGTAGTGATATTGGCTCTTCATTATTTTTACTAGCACACGGTACTATATTTATTATCTTCCTAATATTATCTGCTGCCTTCCTCCCAGGGACAAAACCGAACCTAATCTCTATGAATCAATGACTTACTAAACAAGATCAATCTCTCTCGAAAATTGCAGTAAATAATTTTAAAACAACATTTAGCAGAGAGATTCGCCTGTAAATTTTCCCTGATTTAGGGTCTTTGCTGCCTTACAAATTACTTGTTTAAAAGGACTTTAATACTTCCTATGATAATTTATTTCACTTCAATATATGTTTCTATACTTTATTTACTAGTAAAACATACTAACAAATCTACATATTTTAGGCAAGACAAGACTGAAAATCTATCCACCCAATAATTCTCTCCACACCTATCTATTCATTTGTATTACTGAGAATTGCTTCTATGTTGGGCAGGCTTAATTCACTTTAAAAGTTATGTACTTTACATTTTCTATTGATTTTTGAAGACAAATATATTTCAGATAGAAACTATAAAATACTTATTTGGATCTGATGTTAATAACTTAAACCTCTAAGCTGTCTCGTGAACATAGTTTTTATTTTCTATCCAAACAGACTAGATAAAGGATCTGGGAATTTTTACTCATTTATCCAGAAGAGCATTTGTGAGGTCAAACACTGATGTTGGACAAGAGGGTGTGGCTTGCCATTTCTATTCTAATTAATCCCAAATGGAGTGGAGCTCAGAGCTCTGTGTCAAGTTCTTCCAATCCAAAGTCACCCAACCATGACTTCATAGATCTTGATTTGTTCAGTGGGGCGCAGTCATGGTGGAACAAAAAAGGATCTTCTACAAATAGTTCCCACAAAATTGCATACAGATGTCCAAAATATCTTTATACAGTATACTGACGCATACAGATTTTTCTTCACTGGAACTAAGGGGCACAACCAACCCCTGATAACCCCAAAATTTTTTAACCCATTCTTTTGCAAACATTTGCAAACATTGACTTCATCGCTAGGTGCGGGATAAATTGGACTAAATCCCTGGATTAACATCTTATTCCAAAAGTTTTAGTTATCTTAACCTGTGATGTTTGACTTTCAAGCAAGTTATCCAGACACCTCTTGAACTTGTACAAGTTATCAGCCATCACCACATCCTGTGATAGTCTCACTGCTCTTACTGTAAAGAAGCCCTGTGACAGTATGGCTGCTAACCCCATATCCCTATAAAGGATGTGGGAGTTGGGTAACTGGCTTCTACTGCCATATTTAGTGTAGAATGTCTCAATAGATCAGCTACTCTCTCCTTTCCTCTTTACTCTCTAGCTTATAACATCACAAGCTATTTCAGCCCTGCTACATTTGTATCCTATTTGGTATATGAAGTAAATGTAGCAGAGCTCTACAATATCTGTTTTATGTAATAGATATGAATCAAATGTAGCAGAGTTGAATTTGTAAGCGAAATTACAATATGGTAGAGGGGATATCACATCTACTGAGACCTATCTCTGTAATAAACCTGGCTGTCAATATATGCAGCTCAGATACAAGCATGATAATGTCATATAATGTAATGTGAACTTAGCCATCATATTGTCATATTACAGTGCACCATCTGTAGCTCTGTCACATCTCCTTCATCTACATGCACCTTTATGAACAGACATAGCCGATTCACATACATAAAAAAGATGTAGTAGATGAATTTACCACCACAGACAATGCATTGTGAATAACAATATACCATCCGTGGTGACATTCCTCTCTGCTCTATATACATTATATGTTTGCACTTTGGTTGGACATTCTGTTTAGTAGTTGAATGTAATCTATCCCAAGTACCACATAGCATAGCCAACAATGTATATGAAGCAGGTGTAGTAAAGCTGTATTTGTCACCACACATTGAGCACTGTGGAATGACAATCTGAAGAACAAGACAGTATAAAGTATTATGATTTATGACTTTTTATGATGTCTGTATCTTATCTGTGGGATCGGACTAAAAGTCTTACTTTGCTATATTTATCTACTACATGCAAGTTTTTAGTATTCAAGTAGGTGGCCTGTTCTTAAAAATTGTAATCTCATCTGTGCCAGAGTCTGTGACCACAATTGCCCCACCACATGCCTTCCTGACTGCATCCTGACACCAAGGTACATGATTTGGGCATATATGGACTACTGGACTATTAGATTCTGCCACAGGTTTTCCCTTTTTAATTAATTTGAAGGATTGCAGCTCTACATTTGGGTAATTAGGAATTATATGTAGTGCATTTGACAAAGGCTCATAGAATGGCTGACACATGGCACTTTTAGCTTCTTATAAAGATTTTTCTACAAGGTATTATTCTTTTACCCAAAATGGAGATTGGTCTTCTCCTTGTGGGGGTAGGCCCCCGAAGTTGATGGTCCCGCATACTCCTTGTTTTCTAAATAAAACAAATATATATATATATATATATATATATATATATATATATATATATTACTAGAAGGAAGACCCTGCTTCACTCGGGTATATTTCATTTTTTGTTTGCGTAGTGGTATAGTTTTGCACCGGTATATTTTGTATGTCGTTTGCGTGTGTCCATAAGCATCATGTGTATCTCAATTTGGATATCAGTGAAAAACCTGTGATTGGTTGTTATGGATACCTGGAGCAAAGATGTGTGAATGTGACCTTGTGTAACAGTATCATCCACAGTGCCCTGCCCCTTTAAAGCTGACATACAGCAGTGAAGAAAAATGGCTGGTTTGCTATGGAAACCTGGAGTAAAGCTCTTATGTGTGATACTGTGTGCTGAGCTGTGTATCTAATCCTTCGACATGTGATATGATGTGCTTAACCACATATCAAATCCTCTGATGTGTTGATGCTGTGTGCCGAGCCATGTATCTAATCCTCTGAAGTCTGATACTGTGTGCTGAGCTGCGTATCTAATCCTCCGACGTGTGATACTCTGTGCCAAGCCATGTATCTAATCCTGTGATGTTTGATATTGTGTGCCGAACCATTTATCTAATCCTACGACGTGTGATACTGTGTGCTGAGCTGCGTATCTAATCCTCCAACGTGTGCTAAGCTGCGTATCTAACCCTCCATCATGTGATACTGTCTGATAAACTGGGTAACTAATCCTCTGATGCATGTATCTCAGTTTGGATATTAGTGTTGGATTGTGCATGTGCAGTGACCGTGTGTATGGCAGTTGGAATATGAGTGAAAGACTTGCAGGTTTATATTGGCTAATGCAGGTCATTGTTTTTGGAATCTATGTGTTTGCAGGATATTTGCAGTTCTTTATCAGTAAAACAAAACTTGGGCCACTATAATAGATAGAAAGATAGATAGATAGATAGATAGATAGATAGATAGATAGATAACAAACTAATCGACACATAGGGTGGTGAAAAAAGTGGAGATCCATGTTAAAGCAGCAGTGCTGAGAAGGCCTGAGAAGCTGAAACGTGGAAGAAAATCAGTAGAATGTAAGGACTTACTGGTATCTTGGAAGATTTGTTTTCCAGCAAGACAACAATCAGAGCTGTAAAGCCAAATCTTCAAGTGAACAGCGTTACAACTACAATGTTAATGTTCAAGTCAGATTTTTTTTTTTTATCTTAATGAAGATGAGAATTTGTGCAAGGGTCTGCTTTCTTATGATCCTTATACAACTTGACAGACCTTGAACAGTTTTGCAAAGAAGAACTGGAACAAATTTCCGTATCCACATGCTTTACACTGATAAAGATTTAGCCACAGTTCTGACATAATTTTGCTCTGTTTGTGCATAAAAGACAGAATGTAAGCATTTACATGTAGATTTTCTTCTCTCTGGTTAGCATGCTAGCTGCTATGGAGACCAAGTATAGGATGGTACTTGGTTGTGGGAATATTTTCTCTAATCTAAACCTAAGGTCTGGAAAGGTTCCATGACAAACCTATTATGCTATGGGAGCTCCTCTAGTTCTTGTGTGTATTTGTTTTCATACAAGAGGCCGATACCGGTTTGGGCTGGGAATATACAGACTGCATTTTTTCCTGCTCTAATTCTCATAGACTTAAAACAGCAAGTATTTTCATTCCGGTATGTTCATACCACTTGGTGTGACTTTGACCTGTGTTTTCTGCAGCTTTTCCACAGCAGTTTACCCTCAGTATTATTTTGCAGGTTTTCTGTACTGTGTGTCTTTACACTTAGGGTCCATTCACACGGAGTAAAGTGACGCTTCCACGATAACTCGCTTAAGAATAAGCACTGAAAAAAGACTGCCATTGACTTTAATAGATTTTGTTTTCCGCGCAGAACACATTGAAATCAATTGGAGGCTTTTTTTCAGCGCTGATTCTTACGTGAGTTATCGTGCCAGCGCCACTTTACTCCGTGTGAATGGCCCATTAAAGAGGTTATACCACATGTACAAGAGTGTACTGTAGTCTGGCTCTCGTTGGCCCCACCCACAGTTATATAACTTGAATTAGAGGGTGTTTGCACTTGCGCCACTGTCCGCTCACCGTCATTCTGCCTAAATCCAAGGGAAAACAACTTGGGGAAGACTTGCCAGCTGTCATTTAAAAACCCATTCATGCGCTGTACGCTTGTGTAGTTCTAAGGGAACTGAGCATACTATGCTCAGTTCCCTTAGAACTACATGAGCACTGCGCATGCGCATGCGCAGTACGCCCATGAACAGCCATTGATAAAAATGGCACAGAAGCCTGCGCAGTAGCGCTCCGGAGGGAAGCGCTACTATGTAGGCACGGGATTTCAAGCAATCCAGCTGGAAGAAGACGAGGATGAAGACACGGAAGAGACCCGGGACCAGAGGGCGTCGCTGCAAGAAGAAAGAAGTGGTATGCGTGCCAGAAGATGACGTCGGATCATGCACGACCGCCCACCGTGCATGTTCGGGTATGATTTACATATATGTTTTTATAGTATAGTTTTATTTTAAAACGGGAGCGGGGTTTAAAATAAGATTAACAGTGCCTGAATAGTCTTTTTAAAGGCTATTCACGCATATGTGGGGCTCATACAGCATAATTTTGCTGATAGAGCCCCTTTAATACCCTTTTCTATATGCCTGGAAAATCCCTTTATTTAAGGTATTACCCTTTTTAATACTCTATTCATTTCCCAAATATCCATTTACTCCGACAATTAAATATTAAAGATAATGAACAATATAGAATTGTGAGCAGATAAAGAAATGTCAAAACCCAGACAGTAAGTTTTCTCTCCATAGCCTGGCTTTAATGTTCTAAGTGACATTATTTTAGGGTAAATTCACGAACTACAAGTTATTTCAGAAGCCGCCTTAAGTCGAAAACCCAAGCTGATGGAAATATAGTCCTGTCATGTAAAGTAGAAAAGACATTAAGCTCCGGTTTCTCTGGGCTAGAGAAAGAGAGAACATTAACAGGAACATTTACTGTGCTTTCTTTACCACCATCAGTAAAGGAACATTTTTCCAATGAGGTCTTCTAAGCGTTCACATCCAGGTGATTTTGGTTGCTTTATACACTCAGTCACATCTTAGATTTTTCTCTTTTATATATCAATAGCAAAACCGCAGTTGGATAGACTTGTGGAAAAAACAGTATATGGAAAATGTAACCTAACACGCTACATCATTGACAAGAGACGTAGCGAAGTCACCTGCGCTCTCTGGGGGAATGTATTATTTACTTTGTTATTTTCTGGTAGGCGACAAGGAAATATGGAATCTACTAAATGTGTACGTAGAAATGTATGCATGGGGAAATAGTCACCTATGGTATTAACTAAAGGTTTTTGTTCTAATAAATGAACACTTCCATGAGGTCACAATGACATGACAGCAGGAGGCGTTTCTGAATACCTAATACACATTTTAAAAGGAACAGTTCAATTGTATATGTCTATATTATTTATTTATGAGCTTTATTTTTGTTATTAAATATGTTTTTTTCTCCCAGATTGTTTACTGCCCACGGCTTCAATAGAACTTCCAGTGTAATCCAGTGGCGTAAGAACCGCCATAGCGGCCATAGTGGCTGCCATAGGGCCATCAACCTTTGTTCCTGTGCTGTTTTTTTTTTTTTTTTTTTAATAGGCCATTACCTGTTGGAATAACCCATCAGCTAATGCGTCCTACTTACCAATCCCCGCTCCTACTCACGACCATCTCCGTTTCCACTTCTGACCTCCAGCGAGCCCCTTGCATCCCAAATCACGACGTTGGGCTACCCTGGAGAGATGACGGGGAAAAGTAGGCAGAAGTGAGGATGGGTAAGTAAGGCCACAGGTCTGTGGTAAGATTATTTGTAGAGCGAACCCCAACAAAAATACTTCTATTATTAAATCTGAAGAGACCCCAAAGTATAATGATCACAGACCCAGGGTAGGGTGAGCGAACATAAAAACCAGTGTTACTGACCTCTCCATGCTGTCTTCAGCCTATTTATTTATTATTTATTAATTATTATTATAATTTATTACTTGTATAGCGCCATCATATTCCACAGAGCTTTACAGATATTGACAGTCACTGTCCCATATAGGGCTCACATTCTTCATGCAGTATATACTAATGTCACAGATGTCATGTGTGTAAGGCCAGCATCGCAATGCATAATGACGCTGGCGTAACCCACGTCTGCGATACCATTGAAAAGGACCAAAAACAGCATGGAGTCGCGCTAATGAGGTGAGCAGCACTGGTTTTTACGTTTCACCTCTCCTGAGCCTGAAAAGACCCCAGAGTAGACCCGAAGATTCCAGAGTTCATGGGTGGTGTACCCAAAAAAATTCTGCAATATTTTTGCAATATTTGCAATGAACACTGTTGGGGACAAAATGAGAGATAATACTGTGTGAAAGGTTTGCTATATGATATAATACTGTGTGCAAGGGCCACATCTGTGTGAAGCGTCCATCACTGCCTCCCATTGAAAACAAAAGAGACTGAATCCGCACAGAATTTGAAACGGCTTCGAACCTCAAAATCAGTTCCAAAATACTCTATGTGAAAGATACATATAAAGATATAAAGATACTGGAGACTGGGGGGGGGGGGTTGAGTAGAAAATCTAATGACATGTGAAGGATTAATTTAGATATTTTCACATTATAAAACATATAATGGGTTTTTATTTTATAGACAGATAGGATGATAGATAGATAGATACGATAGATAGATAGATAGATAGATAGATAGATAGATAATAGATAGCTAGATAGATAGATTAATAGATAGATAGATAGATAGATAGATAGATAGATAGATAGATAGATAGATAGATAGATAGATTAGTGGTTCACAGTTCAATCCAGATATTCTTCCTTCTTCTTTATAGTTTAAGTTGTAACATTCAGGTCTAGAGTTATTAAACATTAACATGGCTATCTGTCAGAAAACTTTAGTAAAAAATTCCATAGTTTTCAGTGATTTGAGTAGAACTTTTGTACTGTTGTTCATAAAAGCATATTTTCACTGAAAAAAGACATTACTTATTTGAAGTGTTTTTTAAGGTAATTTTCCCTAAGTACACCTTATTTTCTAGTTGCTATGTATTTTGCAGGTTTTTGCACAGCTGAAAAATGCTGCGGAAAAAAGGCACTTGGATGGCAGAGACTTAGGCTGTATTCATATGACAGCGAAAACTGGCCGTATGATGTCACACAGCAGCATTATTTTCACTGTTAGGGGGCATTCACATGGAGTAAACTCGCGTCAGAATTAGCGCTGATAAAAAGACTCCCTTTGACTTTAATGGGTTCCATTTTCCACGCGGAATATATTAAAATCAATGGGTTAAAATGCCTCCCATTGATTTCAATGTGTTCCGCGTGGAAAACAGAACCCATTGAAGTCAATGGGAGTCTTTTTTATCAGCGCTGATTCTGCTGTGAGTTATCGTGGCAGAATCAGCACCACTTTACTCCATGTGCATGCTCCCTTAGTGAATGTGGGGTATTCTTGTGACCATTATTTTGGGTTCAGTTGTCACAGACCAGGAAAATATAGGTCTTGTCCTATTTTCTTCCATTGTACAGATTCCTCTATAAACTGTAGCATATGGGGGATCCATTAGGTCCATATTTCTCACTATAAGGGTGCAATCACATGGAGGAAAATAGTGCGGATTTTGGTGCAAATCTGTGTGGAAACCACGTCAGATTCAGCGCGGAAAAAAAGCCTCCCAATAGAACTCTATGGGGAGGCTTTAATTCCGTGCCGAATCTGACCCGAATTCCGCGCTTATTCAACGTGGATTCATGTCAAAATCCATGTGGAATCTGCGCCATTTTCAGCACATTTTGCAGCATGTCAATTATACCTGCGGACACACTGGAGTTTTCTGTATAGGTATAATAGACAGTGGCCATAATGGAAACCCGACAGGTTCCCTTTTAGTAAATGGAGTCCATCGGGGCCATTTTGTGTCTGCCATGTGATAGATTTCTCCCCATGGGGATTTGAGTATTTCAGTTCCTATACCAACAGAAGTTTGGAAATCCAGGTGGAGATTTCCACCAAGGATAATTTATTACCATATTCTAAGCACTACATGATGAAAATATTTTTTTTATTTATGCATCACCAAATTCCTAGAGCCAGATCTGTATTTATTTCTCCACCTTACCTTACCTGACATACTGTGGGGCACGTTTTATTAATGTTTTAATATTATAAAAATCACGTCTACAAGTAGCTTATTAAATAACTTTAACTAATTTTTAAGGATAGTTAATAGAGGAAAAGTAATTGTACATTTTTTTTTGCTATTTTTAATACTGTTACTTTACCTTTTTTTTTTTTTAACACGGTCTATCTTTCCATCATGGTTGCTCTTTCTTGGTCTTTATTTACTATGCTGATGTGTTTTCCACAACATGTGACAATTACAACTAGCTACTAGTCTCAGGCTAGGTCCAAATCTGCGCTCAGTGACCGTTCAAAGAGTTAATTCCCCATTCTGATTGCAAGCAGGACTTTTTTCTCCGCATATTTCGGGAGTAAACCAGGTAAACACCTAGCAGAACCCATAATAGTCTATGGGGTCTGCGGCTTTCCATGGGTATCTGCTTTTTAAAGAGGACCTTTCATCAGATTGGGCACAGGCAGTTCCATATACTGCTGGAAAGCCGACAGCCCCGATCTGTGCTTCGGGTAAAGCGCTGTAGGTCCCGGTACCGTAGCGCTTTACAGTCAGAAGGGCGTTTCTGACAGTCAGTGCTGTGAGAGTGGGGAGGAATACCCCCCTCCCCTCCTGATAATACTCGTCTATGGACGAGCACTGTGAGCAGAGGGAGGGGGCGTTCCTCCCCTCTCACAATGTACAGCACTATAGGCGCTGCTGTGGAGAAGGACGTACCTGACTGTCAGGAACGCCCTTCTGACTGTAAAGAGCTACGGTACTGGGACCGATAGCGCTTTACCCGGGGCACAGATCGGGAAAGCCAATAGTGCGCTGAATTCAGCACACTGTCGACTTTCCAGCAGTATATGGAACTGCCTGTGCCCAATCTGATGAAAGGTCCTCTTTAAGTAGATTGAGTATACGTTTTTCATGTCCCTAAGTAGACCGGAAGAGCGGAGACCCCAATGTAAGAGAGAACCTAGCGTCAGCGGTCTCTCTATAGTCTGCTATACTCTATACAGAATACCATGCCCACTGCATTCTATACTTTTTTCACAGCGGGTTGTTATACAGTAATATGCTACAATATAACTTCCGTCACTAGCCTCTGTAGGGGCATGCACAGCTTCAGTACACGTCTCACAGTAGGATGTATACTGCGCTATAAATGTATTTATGGATTTATTTTGCGAATAAGAAAAACACATGTAAATATGCTGAATTAATAAATGCAGAGTGGTTCATCATACGCGGCTTCGTAATCCTAGGAGACGCTTATAATACGAGGCCTCAAGATACAACATTCTTCAAGTGAAACAGTCATTCTCCTCCAGGGAAAATGTTCAGCAAAACTCTGACCCGATCCAGTGATCAGTATTACATATTGTGTATCTAAATACTGTAATGTCTTCTTAATTCATGAGCTGCAGCTTTTCTGTAGAATATACGCACAACTCAATAGTTTTCCCCTGCTTTTAACACACCTTTTTACTGTTTCTTTACTCTGCATCCATTTCCTTGTCCAAAAACTTGTGCCCTCCATTTTTCAAATAATACTGCAATACTGTTCCAAATAAACTCCTATCTTGTTGGTGGCCATAGAATACCTGTTATTTAATTTAAAAAAAAATCAAAACTTGCCATTGGCCTGTCAGTGGCCAAAAGTCACGGGAAGGCGTGTTCCAGTGCCGTTGGTGTCGCATATTACTCTCAAACAGTGTGATGCAATGCGGCCTATAGCGCTAGTGTCACCAGGATATCTGAGCATTCTGATGCAGACAGGTATCTCTTGAACATGGCAGCACATCGAGAGTTAAGTGACTTTGAACATGGGATAATAATCGGTGCAAGACGCATGGGGAATAGCATTTTGGAGATTACCCGGGAATTTGGGTTTCTGAGGTCAACAGTGTCTCGGGTGGACCTGCAATATCGCAGAGACAATGTTGGCAGCTGCATAAACCGGCGCACCGGTCAACCATGAGTGTTCGATGAACGGACGTCACGTCACCTCCACAGAGTCGTACGAGGCTCTCGATGGTCTACTGTGGGTCAAATCGCCACTGATTTGAATGTGGGGTGCCAGGACCACATTTCCACCAGGAATGTATGCCGAGAACTGCACCGCATAGGCTTCAACAGTCAACACCTGACCCATGTCCCTTTGCTGATGCCGCAACACAGAGCTTGAAGACTGGCATGGGTCTGCAACCATCGTCATTGAACCATGGAACAGTGGCGGCATGTGGCATGGTCTGATCAATCACGGTTCAAGTTGTACAGAGCCAATGGGCGTGTGAGAGTGTGGCGTATGCCCCATGAAGCCATGGATTCTGCAAGCCAACAAAGACGTGTCCAGGCGGGAGGTGGCTCCGTCATGGTCTGGGCCATGTTAACATGGTCACAATTGGGCCCCATTGTCTGGGTGCAGGGATCAATCACCTTTGCTCAATATGTGCAACTTATCGCAGACCATCTGCACCCCTTTGTGGTGTTGGAGTTCTCTGATGGGGATGCTGTGTACCAACAGGACAACGCAACATGGCATCACTTATTGGTGGCATGGGACTGGCTTAATGAACACACCAGTGACCTCACGACCCTCGATTAGACTGCCCGCTCGCCCGACCTCAATCCCATAGAGCATTTATGGGATGCTGTGGATACCATTGTCCGCTCCATGGCATCAGCGCCAACTACACAGAACGAATTATGGGCTGCAGTGCAGACTGTGTGGATCAATATCCCTCTAGAACTCTTCCAACACCTCGTGGAGTCCATGCCTCATCGTCTTGCGGCAGTTATCAGGGCTTGCAGAGGGGCAACCCGCTATTAACAGCACATCAGGTACCTTCCCATGACTTTTGGCCAATGAGTGTAATATATAATGCATTTGCTGAAAACATTTATGAAGAATCAAACATTGGTTAAAATCACTTCTGACTCTTAAAGGACCACTAAGTGCTTTTGTGTTGGGTCTTCTATTACTGTCTGAACAGGAGTGGCTTATGCGAAGGGTGTCCTAGGTTGTAGGAGCAGCTTAGTGGTTTCTAGGGGCCCTCAGTCTTTTAGCTAGAGAAGCTTACCATTCACATCAAGAGAAAGGGCATAGCTATTATAAGTGCAGGCTATGTTAGCTTCTCACAGATGAGTTAATGCCTCAGATCTCAATTTTTGTCTCATCTGACCACAGCCACACCCCACTGTCAAGCATGGATATGGAAAGATTATGTTTTGGGGATGTTTCTCTGCTAAGGGCACAGGACTACTTCCCGCATCAATGGGAAATTGGATGGAGCCACGTACGTATATCGTAGATTCCTGAGTTATAACCTCCTTACCTCCACCACAACATTAAAAGTGGGTTGTGGCTGGGTCTTCCAACAGGACAATGACCCAAAACATACAGCCAAGGCAAGAAAGAAGTGGCTTAAAAAGAAGCACATTAAGGTCATGGAGTGGCCTAGCCAGTCTCCAGACCTTAATCACATAAAAAACTTATGGAGGGAGCTGAAACTCCTCTTTGCAGATCATCTCCAAATCATTAAGATTTTGAGGCTGTCGCTCGGCAACTCGGAGTGGTCCAAAATTCCTCCTGACATGTACGCAAACCTCATCATCACCTACAAAAACCATCTGACTGCTGTGCACAGTATTGTTTTGTTTGCCAGAGGGATCAAATACTTATTTCTCTCTGCAAAATGCAAATAAACTTATAAAATTTACACAATATGATTTTCTGGATTTTATTTTTGATATTCTATCTCTCACTGTTAAAATTAACCTACCCTTAAAATTATAGACTGTTCATGTCTTAGTCAGTGGGCAAACTTATAAAATCAGCGAGGGATCAAATACTTATTTCCTTCACTGTAGTTACCAACTTATTTAAACTTGCCGACATTATGTTGGATATGTGAACAATATTCTAGTCACTTGACCAAATTTGTTGCAAAGATAGTACAAGTGTGAACAGGTAGATAAGTTGCTGGCTTATTTGAGTTTGCAGCCTTTACTTTAGTCATGTGAGTAATACCATATGACCAGGTTTGGTGGACACATAGTATTCATACAAATACCGGTAGATATAGGAACAGACGGCTTTTTTGTACTTGCCAGTTTTGCTTTAATCCTCTCTAATAAAATTTTACAAAATCTTTGTTTGAAAACAATAAATTGCTGCTGTGTTATAAATATTCATGACCACCAAGATATCCTCAAGTCTCATCTGCAAAGTTCTTTATGGTCCTGCATTATATATCCAGCATTCTCAGTACTTTCATCTTTCATATCTTTCATATTTCAGCACTATAAAGCCATTAAGGAAATTAAACAGAGGATTTCAATAGACATGAAAAAGCAGACTCAGGTATTTTCTAATAGGACAGCTTCTGCCTTTCCAAAATAAGATATAGAACAAGATTTACAAAACTCAAGTTTGTTCCTGTAAAATATGACTTTAAAGGCATCTTCATATTATCAAAACTACTTTTTTGCCATTTACAACAGTAAAAGGAAAGTGCTGACCTTTCAGGCTGGATACTAAACTGAAAACCACATACTCCCAAGTTGTCTTTCGGTAATAGGCTAGACATGATGTGTATCGGGACCCAACCCCTTCCTGAAATGAAAAGGAGATGAATACATGTGTCATAAAACAGGGTACTATATAACTACAATGGGTGGGGCTAGTTTGGTGTAGGGGTTACAAAAAGAAACACAGATGCAAAATTGCCAACACTGAAAATAAGGAAAATGTTTGTTTTTGTACCATGTTAGCCAGTGGGTAGGAAATATATATATATATAAAAAAAAAAAACTTGATAGTCTTCAGTAGTTGATACCTTTTTTAATGGCTAACTAATAATGATGTAGATTACAATGTTTCGAAGCTCTCGGCTTCTTCTTCAGGTATATCTAAAAACAATTCTGAAGGATGCATATTTATGTACAAGAGGGACACATAGGAATAGAATTTTAGGAGGGAGGGTAGAAGAAGGTTATTGGTTATACAACTAAACAATTCATCAGTTTGTAATGTTATCAGTTCAGAGAGTGTCTTTATGGCTGGCTGTCTCAGTTCAGTGATTTCTGTAGGATGCCATGAACCCATGTGAGAGATTCATCCCTTTCTTGAGAGTGTTAAAAAAGGTCATAAACTTGTACTCATAAATCTGTCTCTGTTTCATGGATTTAAAATTCCCTCTTAAAACCAAAATTTTCATGTCATTGGTGATATGATCTTCACTGCTGAAATGTTTTGACACGGGAAGGTCCATTCTTTGTTCTTTAATTGTATGGCAATGTGAATTAATTCCTTCAGAAATTGTTTTTAGATATACCTGAAGAAGAAGCCGAGAGCTTCGAAATGTTGTAATCTACCATCATTATTAGTTAGCCATTAAAAAAGGTATCAACTACTGAAGACTCAAGTTTTTTGTTTTTTATATTTCCAACATTGAAAAGTAATATATTAAGTTGTTAGTAAGTTTACAGTCCATAATTCCCAAGGACTACTTCAATATTAAATATACAGTCTTCTAACAGAAGACATATTTTAATTTAGGTGTCTTGACCATCTGTAAGCAAAGTGGGATGCCAAAAAAAGCAGGAACAGATTTCACAACAAAAAGGTTTCATCTAACATAAGAGCTGGTCCATGACATACATCATGTTTAGCTCTGGTTGATGTCCCACAGACCATAATATGGGAAGATAGCTTAGCTTAGCTTACACGCAAGTGTGCGGATTCACAGTGAATGCATTGGATGCCACTGGATATGGCTATAATGCCGTATTCTGGCTTATCGGACATCAATAAAGCCAGGACTGTGTGATTCCTAAGAAGACCACAACTGACCACCCATGCGACTCTTCACAAGAAGTGTGATACTAACTTTATATTTTCCTTTTATTGTGCAGCCAGTTACATTCAGAAAGTGACAACGTTCCTGTATAACACTATAGGGTTGGTTTAGAAACTGTGTATGTAATGACAAGATCTCTTTAACAGAAAGCTCAAAATAAAGAAATCAAATGGTTGTTTCAGCCACTATGTACAGTATAAAAGCTGGATACATAATTCCTCCGGAGAGATTGCTTTCATTTAGCAAAAAAACATTTAGAATGCGACTACGTGTATTGATCCATCCGTGGTATTGCTGCTACATTAGCTCCTTGTTAAGTGCTTTTAGCAGTCTGGAATGATCACTCATCCTTATGACAGTAGTTATCCACACATTCTGCCATGATTAAAATACTGAATGTATTATGTTGACCTGCTGATCTGTAGACATGGTTCAGCCACTGCCTGTCATTAAAGATTGGACTTTCCCAGAGATTAATTGCTTCTATCCCCCCCCCATTCTCCATGTCCATCTCATGACTAGCGGTCTGTAAATGCAGCTGCAATTCTACAAAGTACACATGAACAAACCAGAAATTGATATTAAAGGAATAGAATAGAGATGAGTGAACAGTAAAATGTTTGAGGCTCGATATTCGTTTCGAGTAGCCCCTCAATATTCGACTACTCAAATCGAATATCGAACCCTATTATAGTCTATGGGGGGAAAATGCTCGTTTCAGGGGTAGGCAACGTTCAATCAAATTATACTTACCAAGTCCACAAGTGAGGGTCGGGCTGGATCCTCCGTGCAGTCTTCTCCTTGCAGTGTCCCCGCGGCGTCTTCCGGCTCTTCATTCACTCTGCCAGGCATCGGGCTTGGGCAGAGCCGACTGTGCATGCCTGCACTACAAGCGGACATGCGCAGTCGGCTCTGCCCAGGCCCGATGCCTGGCAGAGTGAATGAAGAGCCGGAAGACGCCGCGGGGACACTGCAAGGAGAAGACTTCTAAAGGTAGGAGAAGAACCAGCGTTGATTGGGCGACTGTATAGTATTCGGCCAATCAATGCTGGTTCTGCATTGAACTTTTACATTCGAACAGCAAGTGGTACTCGATCGAGTACGAGTATTTCGAATACCATAGTTTTCGATCGAATACCTACTCGATCGAGTACTACTCGCTCATCTCTAAAATAGAACATTGCAATTGTTTCCTTCCAAAGGGTATTGAAAACGTAACACAGGTTACAGAAATAATTGTCTTTTTGTATTTTTCATGAAGTGCACGTTTATCTGAACTACTCTATATATTAACATTGGTTAAAACAACATTCCATTTATTTACTGGGAAGTGAAGGGTCAAGTGTAGAAGTAGAGCATTAGCTTTATGCAGTGTATTTTCTGTATGTAGAGGCAGGGCATTCTAGTAACCAGTTTTAGAAATGTGTGCGTTTTAATTCTGGCACATGGGAGTGAAGTCTCTTAATAATTCTGATGCATCTTGTGCGGATCAAGGTGTTGGTCTTAAAAAAAAAATTATACAAAAAGTTATTTGTTCGCACAAGACACTGTCTTTTCTCATTACTCACAACTTCTCACAGGGAATCCCAAATGTGTTTTTTTTTTTTTGCCCAAGCTGGTCATCTAACACCACTCATCTTGGGGTAAAGAGAGGAAGATGACATTATTAAGGGGGTTCACAATTGCTAGAGATTATAAAATATTGTCAGGGTCTGGGGTTGCTAGGTGGGGTGGCATAGACACACAAGTCCAGTTTCTTTAGTCCAAAACAATAGTAGAGTTTTATTTTCACTCAAAAAAGGTAGTGCAGCAACAAAAGGAAACAATACAAAAATAATTCCCTGCCTGGCTAGGCTCTAACTAAACATAGAATAGATTACCTCACCTAGAATAACAGAAATCCAAAAGCCGGTTGAATAATTCAGGACACAGCTCCAAAAAAACGACCTCTCTGTTTGGCACTCCAGCCAAGCTCTGCCCAGTGTTGCTGCTGGAGCTGACTTCTTAAGTCTCCTTGACGAGGAGACTCTGTGCAGCTGAGTCGCTGCCGGAACATCCCCAACTGGAGTGGAGGGGGTTGGAATGACAGGTCCCACTACCAATCCTACCTGTCATTCCTAAAAATCCAGCCCAGTACTGAGCATTTACCAAAATGCTCAGCAGACGAAAGTTGTCTGCTGAGAACAAACATTCCTGGAGTTTTCTCATCTCGCCCACCTGAGTAGTCTGGGTGAGATGTACACTCCCTCCATTACCTGACCAGCCATTGACTTACAATATATAAATATAGATACATAGATAGATAGATAGATAGATAGATAGATAGATAGATAATGCAGCAAATGAACAGCACTCCAAAAATAAATAAAAAAAAGGCAAGGATTTATTCCATAGAAACGTTTTGGTCCCAGAAGTGCAGGACCTTTCTCAAGCCATATATATCTATATATCTTACAATATATTAAAAAATGTATTATATATTATATCTATTATAAAGTAGTATAAAATTATAACATACTAGCAGTATAATATTAACAGTATAAACTTGTGTTACCATACTAAATCTTCTGCTATTTCTCAATTATCGGAAGCTTCCTTGATCCCTTTTCATCTTGATGCTGACCTGTCTGCCTGTTTCTTTATATGACCTGTCCTCTCTGTCACCTCATCCCGCAGACCCTGTCACGTCTAATCTTTTAATCTGCCATGTAATGTGCATTGTTTGGTTGTCAGTGACTATTGTCACTTGCCAGGGTATGACTTTGCATTTCGTACATGATATATTGCTACACGTGTTACTAAATTCATCAGCAAATAATTATAATAGTATTGGTTGTGTTGCATGAAATGTAAAATGTAAATGTTAGAGATACAGTACTAGTAATGAAATGAAACACCAGTTATACATGTATCTTTTCGTTCCTAGAGCAAAAGTTCATCATTTAGAGCTCAAAATTCAAATTTTAATGTGATTTTGTATTTTATTTTTTTTATATTTTTACTCATTTTTCCCCCTTTTTTCCATTTGTTTAACAATAATAACTGATTTCTTTTTATTTTGCAAGTCGTATTTAGAAAAATAGTCAAAGTGGAATTTTTTTTAATTTTCATCTTTTATGCTAAGGCAGATGGCTCAATAATATCTTTCTAATTCTCATATGCATAGTAATGCAATATATGTGTATGTTGCCTATTATATGATGTTGCTCTAATCTTTTATCAGTCACTTTTTAGTATATGTATATACATATAGTTATATGTACCTCTTCTCTTAGATTTAGATGCCACATCTGCTCATACTGTAGGTTGTGATCCTCTGTGTATAGACATCTTTTTAGTGAAGGTGTAAGAGTGGATAGTGCTGGCATAGAACAGACAGAATATGGTGGTATGTGTTGATTTTTTTTACATTACATTTTTATTGATTTTTGTATGTGTTGATTTTATGTATCTGCCCCAAAGTAAAACTAGAAAAGTACACAACTAAACTACATTTTCAATTATTGGGGCAGTTATTAATCCCCTATAGCAGACCCTTAGATTTGCACGTGCATGGTCTGCCAGAAGATGTACGTGAGTTAGAAGGAATCGTACATCCTCAGGGGTGCAAGGTTTATCATGACTAGTATATAAAATGCCATTCTTGATAATTCCCCCCATCCCATTGGAATTTACCAAAATTTGTGTATGCTTTGTATGCTGTGGAGTAATGGAATAAAGGCTACATTGTTGATTTTCTACTTGAAGGCTTTGTGCACACAATTGAGCCTTCAGCCAGAGGGTGTTCTGATAGCAGCCCAACTGTGTTCCAATATTTATAGAGCAGAATTTATAAAATATCGAAATGGAGCATCGGAACACCCACAGGCTACACATTCTGTTGTATGCATGAAGTCGAAGTCTAAAGCAGTGGAATTCAGAAGAGCTATTAACATACATGGGAATAGGAAATATAATATTATAAATATACTTACATTCTATTCATACCAATGTGTAATCTAATCTTCTTAGTTGCCTTGTCTACTTATACTGGTTTCCATTCTAACCCAATAAAAGAAATGTTAACTTTTCTGATGTCACACTGAAACACGAACTAGCTGCAAAAAAACAATTACATTTACCAAGAATAATCCCCTGCTACAACATATTACACTCCTGAAGTGCTAAATCCCTGAAAAGCATTTGTAGGTTATAAGAGGGTAAATGGCCACTGGTTACTAAGGCCATGTCTAAGATTTCTTATATTTTTTCTTCCATTGCAATATCTGATTTTGGAGTTTAGGTCATAGCCAAACTCAATTTTGTTGGATTGAAAGATTGTAGTAGAAAGACTACTGAAAAGAAATCAAATAACCTTATCTGCAATACCTTAGGCATTCGACAAGTCTCTATATATCGTATTTGTCTCACTACAAATGTCAAGTTTGCATTTCCACAGCAACAGTGAGAAAGGTCATTTTTATGTTATAGGTGTTCATGCATTTAGCCAGATATGAAAACACAACATCATTTCCTTAAAACATTTATGTGGAAAAGATTATGGTATCTCTCAGTTATTAACATTCCCTTTGCTTCTAAAGGTTAGGCGCTGTCTCCAGTCCGAGGCGATTACGTAAAAAGAAAAAACTAAAAGTAGACTCTGAAATAATCTGAATATTTTATGGATGAAATTGTGTAGAAATCATTCAAGTCGATAAGCAATTGTTGTAATACGAATGTTCCCATGGTGAATCAGAAGTGTAAACTGCAGTTACCAGTTAATTTCTGGTAATGTTTCTTACTGTAACAACATATGCATTTCTTGGTAGATTCAGAAGTGAATTGTACTATATTAGCCTTAGAAAAAAGAATTTTTGTGATATTCGGCAACCTCTTACTCTGCAGGATCAGTGGTGTATGCAATGTGTAACCCAGATGCACAATCCGGTTTTGCCCACGGTAAAATCCGATGCATCCCAGTAGACCCACACCTAAGATATGAATTGTTGCAGGAACACATACTAACTATGCACTCACTGCCAAAGCCGGAAGCTAGAGATGGATAAACGTGCGAAGATTTGTATCATCTTGAGTGTTCGGACGAGTCGACCCTTTGGTTCATTTCAGTTTCAACTTGATCGGCTACAACCGGAAGTTAAATTATTATACTCTGAGGTCTCTTCCGACCCTAAGGTATAATAGGTAAAGGTCCGGGACAGGTATAAAAAATAACAAACAGTTACAGTGACCTTCTCTCATCTTTTCTGGGCCTCCTCATGGAATCTGTCACTCTTCCAGTCCTCTTTTGGCCTCCTCTTCTGTTATGTGCCCTGGGTGTCCCTGCAAACTGGAAGTGAAATTATTATACTCTGGGGTCTCTACAGGTCCCAGAATATAATAGGTGGATGCTTGGTGCTACCCATGTGACCACTGAGACCCAACTGCAGGCCTCAGCCATCACATAGGATGCACCAAACGTTTACCTATTATACTCTGGGGTCTCTTCACGATAATAATATTCACTTTGGGTTCTTGATTTGCTCCAAAACGGTTCACTCATCCTACCTGATGCAAAAGACTTTACTATCCCACCACCACTATTCAATAGGTATGGAGACTGATTCATTATTGGTATTAATATAGAATATTGTGCAGATGTTGAGCTCTTTCAGAAGTAACCAGTAGAGCGTCTGATGTTTCTATTGGCTTTATATAAGATTATTGCTCCATTTTTATATACAGTTAGAGAACTAGTTTATGCTACTAAGACTATTATGAAAAAAACCATGCTGTTAAATAACAGGTATTAGCATCGAGTACAATTGTTGGTAAATTGTCCACAAATGCCACTTCACGTGACAACCTACGTGACTTCATTCAGATGGCAATGAATATTACATTTATTGCTCATTTTAGTCTTTTCCTCTAAACTATTAATACATATGATTGTTGCTATTATGTCCCACAGTTGTTGATCACTGGAGATCTTTGTAATTGTAATATTTCATCGAAAAATATGATATCCATTTTGCATCTTTCATTTGTAGCTTTTCATTTTATTGCATTGGTGTTGCTCTTGACTTGATATATGATCAATAGCGCAAAAATAACACATTATAAAAAATAGAGCTGCCAAAGTTAATAGAACTGTAAGAAGAGGACTAATGAACTGGCATTTACCCAGATCTTGTGCTCCATTGCTTTGTGGGAGTCTATTCACTCTAGGATTCAATAAGATACAATCCTTAGAATAAATGCCCATTGCCAGTAACCTTACACATCCAACCGGCGTCTTTTTAATAACACCTTGTCCCTCACTGAACATCTTTTGTCTGCTTAACACTAGTAGAAAATTGCATGAGCTGGCTGATTGCTCTTAAAGTTCTGTATAGGGAGAACATAATGTTCCATGAGAACTGGTAATTATCGCAACCTGATACTAATTTGCATAAAAAACTGATGAAGGCTGGTGGACAGAGACTTGTAAATTGTTCTTTTTTACCCCTGTGGCCAAAGTTGTATCCAGAAAGATGAGTAAAGAATGATTTTTTTCTAACATGCAGGCATCTGTTCCAGACTTCTTCGCCCTCCTAGTGTAAGAAATTTCACCCATGACTTCTGTAATCCAAAAAAGAGTTAGGACCATCTGTTGCCTATTAATTGTCTTTTATTTTAGGATATGCATACGATTCCCTCTGAAGAAAACAGCATTGGATGTACTTACATCTGCTATGTATATCACTGGGGAGGTCAAAATTTTACACTATATGTTAATATGGGCTTATGAGTCCTCAATGCCTGAGCATAAATAAAGGTGCTCTGTTTACTAGGAAGACTCACTAGCTGGCTGACATAATGCATTAGCATGCTTGTACATAAGCATGCTTTTACCTTATGTGAATACATGTCTGACAGATATGTGAATATAAATAAACCCACAATAAAATGTATCCATCCACATGTTAAATAAAACTGTCTCTTTCAAGTTTGTCATTTCGGCAACTGTCCTACCACACAGTTTTATCCTCCAAAAAAAAAAATCAGATCCATGACAGATTCACCCCTCCCCTCCCGATAATATTCGTCTATGGACGAGCACTGTGAGCAGAGGGTGGGGGCGTTCCTCCCCGCTCACACTGTACAGTGCAATAGGTGCTGCTTTGGAGAAGGACGTTCAGATAGATAGACTGTCAGGAACTCCCTTCTAACTGTAAAGAGCTATGGTACCGGGATCAAAAGCTCTTTACCCGGAGCACAGATCGGGAAAGCCGACAGTGCACTGAATTCAGCGCACTGTAGGCTTTCCAGCAGTATATAGAACTGCAAGTCCACATTGTAAGAAGGATCCGCAACCTCTTGGGTACGTATAAAATTTAGCTTTTAATCCATAGGTTTAAAATAAGCCCAAAAGGGCAAACAAACAGTATCTAATACATAATAGCTGCACTATGATTAAGGGGCTTTAAGGACCCCGAAACGCGTTAGTTGCGGTTTTTATCCACCTTTCTGACTTTCTCTGCACCTTATTATGTATTAGATACTCTGTTTGTTTGCCCTTTTGGGCTTATTTTAAACCTATGGATTAAAAGCTAAATTTTATACGTACCCAAGAAGTTGCGGATCCTTCTTACAATGTGGACTTGCAGTGAATCTTGAAGCTCCTAGGAGTCAGGAGGCAGGGTCGTGCACCTGGGACGTCTTTTTCAGGGTGAGCTAACCTCTTGCATTATTGTTTTTCTTTTGATAGTATATAGAACTGCCTGTGCCCCAAACCATGAAAGGTCCTCTTTAAATAAATTGAAGATTTTTCCTAAATATATTGCTTTAGAAATTCTGCTTTGTTTGTCTGCTATGTGAACTTATTCCTCCCATTCTTTTCACTGCGTTGCTATAACCACGGACCTATATGACAAGTGACATCACTTATTCACTCCTCTTTCTGGCAGGACAATTACAGATTTTTTTCTGCAATGTGTGGCTTTGCAGATACTGTAAAATGCAGCACTTTTTGCCTGGGAGTTTCCACAGTGGCAAAAATGCTGCATTTTCGCAACATGGGGCTTCAGACTTAAACTGAGCAGCGTGGTCAGAGGAGAGAATGGCTGTAGTGCATACATGTCCCTATGTGTTGCGGGCCCACTCTAATTTAGCACCTTGAATTTCCAAATCAATAATGGCTATAAAGCTTTTCCCAGACTGATCCAAAGCCCCTAATTTCAGAAGTCCAAATTATAGAAGATCACTGATATCAATAGTGGCAATGGGCACAGTATGAGTTATCCCTGTAATGTGACATGGATATAACTGTACAGGAATAATAACCGCATTAGTAGCCAGTGGTTAAAAAACAAATCCTAGCTGAACCTTGATGATATCAGCCCCCTGTGGCCCTGCTATGATTTGACCCTTTTAAATAGCAGCAAAGAACCCAGTTTGTTGCTAAATTCATTTGGGCCAAGTTATGGGAGGTGACAACTGCTAATGATTTCAATAGCAACCTTAACTCTTTATTGATTGGCCTATTAGAATTTACCAAAAAAAGAAGGTACTTTAGTGCTATAGTCAAACAGAAAATGGCTGAATCATAGTGGGGTTGTGACCGGTGTTATCAATTGGGACAGTGTTCAACCTAACCTCTCTGCCTGAGGTGAACCATAGAAAGGCTCCTCCCACCCAAAAAAAGATACCCAACTCAGCTATATTTGGCTGCTTGCCACCCTAATTAAAATCGTAGGACATGTCCCCCCATTTGCAGATTAAAAAATTCTCATATTTAGCCCCTACATGATACACAACCCTTTTTTTTAGCATCCACAAAATACACGACCATCTTTTTTTGGCCCCCACTCAGTATATGACCCTACTTTTTGCCCCTCCACAATATATGAACCTATTTTTTGGCTATCCACACTTCCACCTTTTTTATGGTGAAGATATTTGACAGCTTGGAATCTATTGCTTAGCAATGTGTGAAATTTAAACAGCTTGTTGTACTGCACTCAATTGCCATCCAATTCCAGCAATTTCTGATATTTGCTCCAGAGGTACTGTCATAGCAGAAGACATCTTTGATGTAAGATTGTTGAGACATTGGAACTCTCTGCTACCAGATGCTGTGATACATTGTGCCAGTTCAAGAGGAGCCTACAGGCCTTTCTTGAAACAAATACAACCCCAATTACAAAAGTTGTAATGCCAGACTGTCCTTTCTGTTGCCCAGACCCTTCACCATAAAATATATTTGGATTGTTATCAAAGGAAATATACTGCAAAGATGACTCAGGCCTATGGGAAGAATATGCAAATCTGACTTCCATGATGTAATTAGGAATCCAGTGCCTCAAGAATGCACACCAATAGAGGACGCTCACTGAGAATGTGCAAGTCTATCTTCCATGATGTAATTAGGAAGACAGACCCTCAGTCATGCAGCCCAATAGAGGGCGCTCCCTTTAACATCATGCTGACCTTCTCAAAGGCCTTTGTTTGCAATGATGTTGGGATTTTACCAGGTACAGTCTCTCAGCCAAGGACAGCTGTTTCGATGTTCTTGCATCTCATCAGCTTGGCGCAGACAGGACTGACCTGGCAGAGGTGAGAGGCTTAGACAGGGTTGAGGGGATATCGTTACTCCATAGGGAGAGAACCAACATTTAGGTGTGTGGAGTTTTATTAAGCCATGAGCGCTCCACTGTGCAACCCTGTCTAGAAGCCTCTCACCTCTGCCAGGTCAGTCCTCTCTGCGTCAAGCTGATGAGATGCAAGAACATTGAAACAGCTGTCCTTGGCAGAGAGACTGTACCTGGTAAAATCCCAACATCATTGCAAACAAAGGCCTCTGAGAAGGTTGGCATGATGTTAAAGGGAGTGCCCTCTATTGGTTTGCTTGACTGAGACTCTGTCTTCCTAGTTACATCATGGAAGATAGACTTGCACATTCTCAGTGAGCGCCCTCTATTGGTGTGCATTCTTGAGGCACTGGCTTCCTTATTACATCATGGAAGTCAGATTAGCATATTCTTCCCATGTTCCTTTGCACAGTGGAGTGCTCATGGCTTAATAAGACTCCACACACCTAAATGGTGGTTCTCAAATCAGGCCTTTTAAGCAGCTAGAATCCTACATCAGACAAGAATGGGATAACATTCCTCTCCCAAAACTCACGCAATTGATCTCTTCACTATCCAGATGTTTATAGACTGCTCTAAAAAGAAGAAAGAAGGCTACACAATGGCAGACACGGTCGGTCCTGTGAGTTGAGTTGCTGTCATCAATTTCTAAATGGGTTCATTTATTCAAATAAATAGAAAAATGTCTTTCAACTTCTGAATCGAGCACTATCATCAATAAAGTATGGTTATATGAGATTTCCAAATCATTGAATTCTTGTTTTCTTTACATTTTACAGTGTTCCAACTTTTTTGGAAATTGGGGTTATAAAAACCAGATTTCTGAGGATACATATATGGAGTCAGTAATGCATTTTTTCTCTAAAATGGGACAATTTTTTTTTTGGCTTTTTTTTGCCTTTCTCTGGATAAACATAGCAGGATTATGGATTAGAAATGATGGACTTGTTCATTTGTGTGCCTTTGTTCAACTTTATCAACTATGTTACCCTCTTACTATAGTCACATATTTCCATGATTTTAAACCGCCAGGATAATTCTTATACTATTAGTCCAATTGCTTTCAGTGCCTTAAATCATTGACTTTGTCATTGTCCCTTCAGTTTGGGGGTCTGGTGGATATGTAAGGACCCTGCAGGTAACATCTTCTGAATGTGACATGAAAGATAATTTAAGGATGACTTCCCACTTGCAATGCTCTTACATAGTCGGCGATACATGAAATGCTGCATTTAATACTTTGATTAAAATTGATGCTCAGCATGGAAACTTCACTTCAAGTCTCTTGAATACCCAAGGTCAAAGAAGATAAATGAAAGAAATGTTTCTTAATAACATGACATCTTTCTGTTAATGGTGTCCTTATTTGTTCTAGCACATTTTATTATGCTCTGTCCTGAGGATTTTGAATAAATCTTGGTCACCTTCCATGTTTTACTTCCTCCGACTGTTCATTACACTCCATTGTAATTCTCTGCAGGACATCATGCATTATTTAAGAGCTTTGAAGAATTGTATCAGTCTTTAGCACATACTGAATTCCACATGGTGCCAACTTCAGGGGTTACTAGGGTCAGATAGTGTCAGCATTAACCTGGTTTGTGCTTAAAGCAAAAAGTTATAAAATAGTTTAACTAATAATAGAGTCTACTAATATAGATATCTGGCCTCGGTCACCAGCATCCTCTCTCCGCCGGCCACACTGCTGTCCAAAGCCATAGGTGCTGTACTGAAGTCCTTGTTGGCAGGGTGCTCTGACTATTTAAGAAACCTTACAGTCCATTCCTGGTCAATCTCCTGCATCTGTGGGCTACTTAAAGGCAGCCCGTCACCAGAACCCAGCACTTCAATCCAGTCCGTAGGGTCATCTGAATGAAGAGTTTTCCCCTTGTGAATAAGTGCATCCATTGCCTAGATATTGCAGTTTTTACATATGAGCTCTTTGGAGCGATGTGGATGTTGCCACTCACCTCAAACAGCTCATTTACCTTATAGCAAAATCAGTAATATCTTGGCAACAAAGCCATCCATTAACAAACGGAAAATTCGTTTGATTTAGTTAAAATTTGATTTAGGTAACCCCAAGCTTCCTACAGGAGCATAGAGAGTAGGGAGCCCTGGTTCATCACAATCTTTATTTTGTACATCTGAATGCTACACATAAAGCAGTTATGTAACTAATAGAGGAGCTCTGTATGCTGGCGAGTAGAGATGAGCGAACACTAAAATGTTCGAGGTTCGAAATTCGAATCGAACAGCCGCTCACTGTTCGTGTGTTCGAACGGGTTTCGAACCCCATTATAGTCTATGGGGAACATATACTCGTTAAGGGGGAAACCCAAATCCGTGTCTGGAGGGTCACCAAGTCCACTATGACACCACAGGAAATGATGCCAACACCTCTGGAATGACACTGGGACAGCAGGGGAAGCATGTCTGGGGGCATCTAACACACCAAAGACCCTCTATTACCCCAACATCACAGCCTAACAACTACACACTTTACACACTCAATACCACCTCTCTGACAGTAGGAAAACACCTTGAAACATGTGTATTTGGCACTTGCAGTGAGGAGAGCTTGTCACCAGCAGTGAATTTGGCCCTTGTAGTAAGTTGAGGTTGGCACCAACATTTGTTTTGAAAATCAGGGTGGATTGAGCCTCTAACCAGCAGAGTTTGGGCAAATTCATGGTGGAGGGAGCCTCTAAAAACCCCAGTTTGGACCAATTCATGGTGGAGGGAGCCTCTAAAAACCCCAGTTTGGACCAATTCATGGTGGAGGGAGCCTCTAAAAAACCCAGTTTGGACCAATTCATGGTGGAGGGAGCCTCTAAACAGCCCAGTTTGGACCAATTCATGGTGGAGGGAGCCTCTAAAAACCCCAGTTTGGACCAATTCATGGTGGAGGGAGCCTCTAAAAACCCCAGTTTGGACCAATTCATGGTGGAGGGAGCCTCTAAAAACCCCAGTTTGGACCAATTCATGCTGGAGGGAGCCTCTAAACAGCCCAGTTTGGGCAAATTCATGGTGGAGGGAGCCTCTAAAAACCCCAGTTTGGACCAATTCATGGTGGAGGGAGCCTCTAAAAACCCCAATTTGGACCAATTCATGGTGGAGGGAGCCTCTAAACAGCCCAGTTTGGGCAAATTCATGGTGGAGGGAGCCTCTAAAAACCCCAGTTTGGACCAATTCATGGTGGAGGGAGCCTCTAAAAACCCCAGTTTGGACCAATTCATGGTGGAGGGAGCCTCTAAAAAACCCAGTTTGGACCAATTCATGGTGGAGGGAGCCTCTAAACAGCCCAGTTTGGGCAAATTCATGGTGGAGGGAGCCTCTAAAAACCCCAGTTTGGACCAATTCATGGTGGAGGGAGCCTCTAAAAACCCCAGTTTGGACCAATTCATGGTGGAGGGAGCCTCTAAAAACCCCAGTTTGGACCAATTCATGGTGGAGGGAGCCTCTAAAAAACCCAGTTTGGACCAATTCATGGTGGAGGGAGCCTCTAACCAGCCCAGTTTGGACCAATTCATGGTGGAGGGAGCCTCTAAAAACCCCAGTTTGGACCAATTCATGGTGGAGGGAGCCTCTAAACAGCCCAGTTTGGACCAATTCATGGTGGAGGGAGCCTCTAAAAACCCCAATTTGGACCAATTCATGGTGGAGGGAGCCTCTAACCAGCCCAGTTTGGACCAATTCATGGTGGAGGGAGCCTCTAACCAGCCCAGTTTGGGCAAATTCATGGTGGAGGGAGCCTCTAAAAACCCCAATTTGGACCAATTCATGGTGGGTGGGAGCCTCTAAACAGCCCAGTTTTGGCAAATTCATGGTGGAGGGAGCCTCTAAAAACCCCAGTTTGGACCAATTCATGGTGGAGGGAGCCTCTAACCAGCCCAGTTTTGGGCAAATTCATGGTGGAGGGAGCCTCTAACCAGCAGAGTTGTGGGAAAGCAGGGTGGAGGGAGCCTCTAACCAGCAGAGTTGGTGGAAATCAGGGTGGAGGGAGCCTCTAACCAGCAGAGTTGGGGGAAATCATGTTGGAGGGAGCCTAGTATTAGCAGAATTGTGCAACGCTTATGGTGGATGAGTATGAGGATGCGGAGGAATTGGAGAGGTTGAGTACAGACATGGAGTTTCATGTTGGGGTGCTTTACACAGGTGGGCACAAAAATGAAGGCTCTATCCAGTGGTGGTTCATTTTTATCAAAGTGAGCCGGTCGGCACTCTCAGCTGACAGACAGGTGCGCTTGTCAGTGATGATGCCACCGGCTGCACTGAACACCCTCTCAGATAGGACGCTGGCGGCAGGACAGGACAGCACCTCCAAGGCATATAGGGCAAGTTCAAGCCACAGGTCCAACTTCGACACCCAATACGTGTAGGGCGCAGAGGGGTCGGAGAGGACAGGGCTGTGGTCGGAAAGGTATTCCCGCAACATGCGCCTATACTTCTCACGCCTGGTGACACTAGGACCCTCTGTGGCGGCACTTTGGCGAGGGGGTGCCATCAAGGTGTCCCAGACCTTAGACAGTGTGCCCCTCGTTTGTGTGGACCGGTGAGAACTTGGTCGCCTACTGGAGGAACTGTCCTCCCTGCCGCCAACGTCACATGCTGGAAACATCTCCATCATATTCTGCACCAATTGCCTGTGGCAAGCATTGATGCGATTGGCCCTCCCCTCTACCGGAATAAAAGACGAGATGTTGTTTTTATACCGGGGGTCAAGGATAGCAAAGATCCAGTACTGGTTGTCCTCCATGATTTTGACAATACGCTTGTCGGTTGTAAAGCACCCCAACATGAACTCAGCCATGTCTGCCACAGTGTTAGTTGGCATGACTCCTCTGGCCCCACCGGAAAGTTCAATCTCCATTTCCTCCTCATCCTCCATGTCTACCCATCCGCGCTGCAACAATGGGACGATTCGAAGTTGCCCGGAAGCCTCCTGTATCACCATCACATCATCGGACAACTCTTCTTCCTCCTCCTCCTCCTCCTCCTCCTCCTCCTCCATTAAACGCGATGAAGCGGACAGATGTGTGGACCTACTCTCCAGCTGTGACGGATCGGATGCTATCCCTGACTCCTCTGTGTGATCTGAGTTATCCCTGATGTCAATCAGGGATTCTCTCAGAACACACAAGAGCGGGATTGTAAGGCTCACCATCGCATCCTCAGAGCTCACCCTCCTTGTGGACTCCTCAAACACCCGTAGGATGTCACAAAGGTCTCTCATCCATGGCCACTCATGGATGAGAAACTGAGGCAGCTGACTTTGTGGCACCCTAGGGTTTTGTAGCTGGTATTCCATCCAAGGTCTCTGCTGCTCAACCACTCTATTCAACATCTGAAACGTTGAGTTCCAGCGTGTGGGGACGTCGCACAAAAGCCGGTGTTGTGGCACATGCAGGCGTTGCTGGAGAGATTTTAAGCTAGCAGCGGCTACTGTCGACTTGCGAAAGTGGGCGCACATGCGCCGCACTTTCACCAGTAGCTCTGGAACATTGGGGTAGCTCTTTAGGAAACGTTGCACCACTAGGTTGAAGACGTGGGCCAGGCATGGAACATGTTGGAGTCCGGCAAGCTCCAGAGCTGCTACCAGGTTCCGGCCGTTATCACAAACGACCATGCCTGGGCCCAGGTGCAGCGGCTCAAACCATATTGCCGTCTCATTGAGGAGGGCATCCCTCACCTCGGAGGCAGTGTGCTGTCTGTCCCCCAAGCTGATCAGCTTCAGCACAGCCTGCTGACGTCTACCAACGCCAGTGCTGCAACGTTTCCAACTCGTAGCTGGGGTCAATCTAACAGCGGAGGAGGAGGCGGTGGCGGAGGAGGAGGCGGTAGAGGAGGAGGAGGAGGGGGGTGTTCTTCTCGTGTCCCTGCCAGGAATGTTAGGCGGGGAGACGAGGTACACCGGGCCAGTTTGGGAAGCAGTCCCAGCCTCAACTACATTCACCCAGTGTGCCGTCAGTGAAATGTAGCGTCCCTGTCCGCATGCACTTGTCCACGCGTCGGTGGTCAAGTGGACCTTTGTGCAAAGCGCGGAACTAAGGGCCCGCCTGATGTTGAGTGACACGTGCTGGTGCAAGGCGGGACGGCACACCGGGAGAAGTAGTGACGGGTAGGGACGGCATAGCGAGGTGCCGCAGTTGCCATCAGGTCCAGGAAGGCGGGAGTTTCAACAAGCCGGAACGCCAACATCTCCTGGGCCAGCAGTTTAGCGATGTTGGCGTTCAAGGCTTGCGCGTGTGGGTGGTTAGCAGTGTATTTCTGCCGCCGCTCCAATGTCTGAGAGATGGTGGGTTGTTGTAAAGAAGCGCCTGATGGTGCCTTTGATGGTGCAGGAGAAGGAGATAAGACAGGAACAGGGGAGGATGAGGGAGAAGTCAACAAAGTGGCGGAGGCAGATGAAGTGGTGTCCTGGCTCGTCCTCTGGAGTGCATCGCCAGCACAGTCAGCAGTGGCAGTGGCAGAGGCAGAGGCAGTGGCAGAGGCAGTGGCAGTGGCGTGAACGGCAGGCGGCCTTTGTCCTGCCGTTGCTGCCTGCCACTGATTCCAGTGCTTGGATTCCAAATGACGGCGCATTGAAGTGGTGGACAGGTTGCTCTTCTCAGAGCCCCTAATCAATTTCGAGAGGCAAATTGTGCAGACAACACTATATCTGTCCTCGGCGCATTCCTTGAAAAAACTCCACACCTTCGAGAAACGTGCCCTCGAGGTGGGAGTTTTTCGGGGCTGGGTACGAACTGGAACATCTTGGGAGATTCCGGGTGTGGCCTGGCTTCGCCTAAGCTGCTGACCTCTGCCTCTGCCTCTAGCTACCCTTTTTGGTGCTGCACTTGCCTCAACATCCACACTACTTTCCCCGCTTGACATCCCCCCTGTCCAGGTCGGGTCAGTGTCCTCATCATCCACCACTTCCTCTTCCAACTCCTGTCTCATCTCCTCCTCCCGCACAATGCGCCGGTCAACTGGATGCCCTGACGGCAACTGCGTCACATCATCGTCGATGAGGGTGGGTTGCTGGTTATCCACCACCAAATCGAACGGAGATGGAGGAGACTCTAGTGTTTGAGCATCTGGACACAGATGCTCCTCTGTTAGGTTCGTGGAATCGTGACGTGGAGAGGCAGGTTGAGGGACAATGAAAGGAGCGGAGAACAGCTCTGGGGAGCAGGGACAGTTGGGGTTATTGTTCTGTGAAGCTTGGGAATTTTGGGAGGAAGGAGGACAAGACTGTTGGGTAATAGGAGGAGAGGAGGCAGAGTCTGACTGGCTGCTGGACAATGTGCTGTAAGCGTTCTCTGACAGCCATTGCAAGACCTGTTCCTGGTTCTCGGGCCTACTAAGGTTTGTACCCTGCAGTTTACTTAATGTGGCAAGCAACCCTGGCACTGTGGAGTGGCGCAATGCTTGCTGCCCCACAGGAGTAGGCACGGGACGCCCTGTGGCTTCACTGCTACCTTGCTCCCCAGAACCATTCCCCCGACCTCGCCCACGGCCTCGTCCACGTCCCTTTCCGGGAGCCTTGCGCATTTTGAATTCCCAGTTAGAAATTGGCACTATATACCAGTAGCAAAAATTGTGGGTGCACGTAAGCCCAATATATTCTTTGAATTCCCAGTCAGACAATGGAACTATATACCAGTAGCAAGAAATGAGGGTATTTATAACCCCAATATATTCTTTGAATTACCAGTCAGAAACTGGCACTATATGGCAGTAGCAAGAAATGAGGGTATTTATAACCCCAATATATTCTTTGAATTCCCAGTCAGACAATGGCACTGTATACCAGTAGTAAAAATTGTGGGTGCACGTAACCCCAATATATTCTTTGAATTACCAGTCAGAAACTGGCACTATATGGCAGTAGCAAGAAATGAGGGTATTTGTAACCCCAATATATTCTTTGAATTCCCAGTCAGAAACTGGCACTGTATACCAGTAGTAAAAATTGTGGGTGCACGTAACCCCAATATATTCTTTGAATTCCCAGTCAGACAATGGCACTATATACCAGTAGCAAGAAATGAGGGTATTTATAACCCCAATATATTCTTTGAATTCCCAGTCAGAAACTGGCACTATATGGCAGTAGCAAGAAATGAGGGTATTTATAACCCCAATATATTCTTTGAATTCCCAGTCAGACAATGGCACTGTATACCAGTAGTAAAAATTGTGGGTGCACGTAACCCCAATATATTCTTTGAATTACCAGTCAGAAACTGGCACTATATGGCAGTAGCAAGAAATGAGGGTATTTGTAACCCCAATATATTCTTTGAATTCCCAGTCAGAAACTGGCACTGTATACCAGTAGTAAAAATTGTGGGTGCACGTAACCCCAATATATTCTTTGAATTCCCAGTCAGACAATGGCACTATATACCAGTAGCAAGAAATGAGGGTATTTATAACCCCAATATATTCTTTGAATTACCAGTCAGAAACTGGCACTATATGGCAGTAGCAAGAAATGAGGGTATTTGTAACCCCAATATATTCTTTGAATTCCCAGTCAGAAACTGGCACTGTATACCAGTAGTAAAAATTGTGGGTGCACGTAACCCCAATATATTCTTTGAATTACCAGTCAGAAACTGGCACTATATGGCAGTAGCAAGAAATGAGGGTATTTGTAACCCCAATATATTCTTTGAATTCCCAGTCAGAAACTGGCACTGTATACCAGTAGTAAAAATTGTGGGTGCACGTAACCCCAATATATTCTTTGAATTCCCAGTCAGACAATGGCACTATATACCAGTAGCAAGAAATGAGGGTATTTATAACCCCAATATATTCTTTGAATTACCAGTCAGAAACTGGCACTATATGGCAGTAGCAAGAAATGAGGGTATTTGTAACCCCAATATATTCTTTGAATTCCCAGTCAGAAACTGGCACTGTATACCAGTAGTAAAAATTGTGGGTGCACGTAACCCCAATATATTCTTTGAATTACCAGTCAGAAACTGGCACTATATGGCAGTAGCAAGAAATGAGGGTATTTGTAACCCCAATATATTCTTTGAATTCCCAGTCAGAAACTGGCACTGTATACCAGTAGTAAAAATTGTGGGTGCACGTAACCCCAATATATTCTTTGAATTCCCAGTCAGACAATGGCACTATATACCAGTAGCAAGAAATGAGGGTATTTATAACCCCAATATATTCTTTGAATTACCAGTCAGAAACTGGCACTATATGGCAGTAGCAAGAAATGAGGGTATTTGTAACCCCAATATATTCTTTGAATTCCCAGTCAGAAACTGGCACTGTATACCAGTAGTAAAAATTGTGGGTGCACGTAACCCCAATATATTCTTTGAATTACCAGTCAGAAACTGGCACTATATGGCAGTAGCAAGAAATGAGGGTATTTGTAACCCCAATATATTCTTTGAATTCCCAGTCAGAAACTGGCACTGTATACCAGTAGTAAAAATTGTGGGTGCACGTAACCCCAATATATTCTTTGAATTCCCAGTCAGACAATGGCACTATATACCAGTAGCAAGAAATGAGGGTATTTATAACCCCAATATATTCTTTGAATTCCCAGTCAGACAATGGCACTGTATACCAGTAGTAAAAATTGTGGGTGCACGTAACCCCAATATATTCTTTGAATTCCCAGTCAGAAACTGGCACTATATGGCAGTAGCAAGAAATGAGGGTATTTATAACCCCAATATATTCTTTGAATTCCCAGTCAGACAATGGCACTGTATACCAGTAGTAAAAATTGTGGGTGCACGTAACCCCAATATATTCTTTGAATTACCAGTCAGAAACTGGCACTATATGGCAGTAGCAAGAAATGAGGGTATTTGTAACCCCAATATATTCTTTGAATTCCCAGTCAGAAACTGGCACTGTATACCAGTAGTAAAAATTGTGGGTGCACGTAACCCCAATATATTCTTTGAATTACCAGTCAGAAACTGGCACTATATGGCAGTAGCAAGAAATGAGGGTATTTGTAACCCCAATATATTCTTTGAATTCCCAGTCAGAAACTGGCACTGTATACCAGTAGTAAAAATTGTGGGTGCACGTAACCCCAATATATTCTTTGAATTCCCAGTCAGACAATGGCACTATATACCAGTAGCAAGAAATGAGGGTATTTATAACCCCAATATATTCTTTGAATTCCCAGTCAGACAATGGCACTGTATACCAGTAGTAAAAATTGTGGGTGCACGTAACCCCAATATATTCTTTGAATTACCAGTCAGAAACTGGCACTATATGGCAGTAGCAAGAAATGAGGGTATTTGTAACCCCAATATATTCTTTGAATTCCCAGTCAGAAACTGGCACTGTATACCAGTAGTAAAAATTGTGGGTGCACGTAACCCCAATATATTCTTTGAATTACCAGTCAGAAACTGGCACTATATGGCAGTAGCAAGAAATGAGGGTATTTGTAACCCCAATATATTCTTTGAATTCCCAGTCAGAAACTGGCACTGTATACCAGTAGTAAAAATTGTGGGTGCACGTAACCCCAATATATTCTTTGAATTCCCAGTCAGACAATGGCACTATATACCAGTAGCAAGAAATGAGGGTATTTATAACCCCAATATATTCTTTGAATTACCAGTCAGAAACTGGCACTATATGGCAGTAGCAAGAAATGAGGGTATTTGTAACCCCAATATATTCTTTGAATTCCCAGTCAGAAACTGGCACTGTATACCAGTAGTAAAAATTGTGGGTGCACGTAACCCCAATATATTCTTTGAATTACCAGTCAGAAACTGGCACTATATGGCAGTAGCAAGAAATGAGGGTATTTGTAACCCCAATATATTCTTTGAATTCCCAGTCAGAAACTGGCACTGTATACCAGTAGTAAAAATTGTGGGTGCACGTAACCCCAATATATTCTTTGAATTCCCAGTCAGACAATGGCACTATATACCAGTAGCAAGAAATGAGAGTATTTATAACCCCAATATATTCTTTGAATTCCCAGTCAGACAATGGCACTGTATACCAGTAGTAAAAATTGTGGGTGCACGTAACCCCAATATATTCTTTGAATTCCCAGTCAGAAACTGGCACTATATGGCAGTAGCAAGAAATGAGGGTATTTATAACCCCAATATATTCTTTGAATTCCCAGTCAGACAATGGCACTGTATACCAGTAGTAAAAATTGTGGGTGCACGTAACCCCAATATATTCTTTGAATTACCAGTCAGAAACTGGCACTATATGGCAGTAGCAAGAAATGAGGGTATTTGTAACCCCAATATATTCTTTGAATTCCCAGTCAGAAACTGGCACTGTATACTAGTAGTAAAAATTGTGGGTGCACGTAACCCCAATATATTCTTTGAATTACCAGTCAGAAACTGGCACTATATGGCTGTAGCAAGAAATGAGGGTATTTGTAACCCCAATATATTCTTTGAATTCCCAGTCAGAAACTGGCACTGTATACCAGTAGTAAAAATTGTGGGTGCACGTAACCCCAATATATTCTTTGAATTCCCAGTCAGACAATGGCACTATATACCAGTAGCAAGAAATGAGGGTATTTATAACCCCAATATATTCTTTGAATTCCCAGTCAGACAATGGCACTGTATACCAGTAGTAAAAATTGTGGGTGCACGTAACCCCAATATATTCTTTGAATTCCCAGTCAGAAACTGGCACTATATGGCAGTAGCAAGAAATGAGGGTATTTATAACCCCAATATATTCTTTGAATTCCCAGTCAGACAATGGCACTGTATACCAGTAGTAAAAATTGTGGGTGCACGTAACCCCAATATATTCTTTGAATTACCAGTCAGAAACTGGCACTATATGGCAGTAGCAAGAAATGAGGGTATTTGTAACCCCAATATATTCTTTGAATTCCCAGTCAGAAACTGGCACTGTATACCAGTAGTAAAAATTGTGGGTGCACGTAACCCCAATATATTCTTTGAATTCCCAGTCAGACAATGGCACTATATACCAGTAGCAAGAAATGAGGGTATTTATAACCCCAATATATTCTTTGAATTACCAGTCAGAAACTGGCACTATATGGCAGTAGCAAGAAATGAGGGTATTTGTAACCCCAATATATTCTTTGAATTCCCAGTCAGAAACTGGCACTGTATACCAGTAGTAAAAATTGTGGGTGCACGTAACCCCAATATATTCTTTGAATTACCAGTCAGAAACTGGCACTATATGGCAGTAGCAAGAAATGAGGGTATTTGTAACCCCAATATATTCTTTGAATTCCCAGTCAGAAACTGGCACTGTATACCAGTAGTAAAAATTGTGGGTGCACGTAACCCCAATATATTCTTTGAATTCCCAGTCAGACAATGGCACTATATACCAGTAGCAAGAAATGAGGGTATTTATAACCCCAATATATTCTTTGAATTCCCAGTCAGACAATGGCACTGTATACCAGTAGTAAAAATTGTGGGTGCACGTAACCCCAATATATTCTTTGAATTCCCAGTCAGAAACTGGCACTATATGGCAGTAGCAAGAAATGTGGGTATTTATAACCCCAATATATTCTTTGAATTCCCAGTCAGACAATGGCACTGTATACCAGTAGTAAAAATTGTGGGTGCACGTAACCCCAATATATTCCTTGAATTCCCAGTCAGACAATGGCACTATATACCAGTAGCAAGAAATGAGGGTATTTATAACCCCAATATATTCTTTGAATTACCAGTCAGAAACTGGCACTATATGGCAGTAGCAAGAAATGAGGGTATTTGTAACCCCAATATATTCTTTGAATTCCCAGTCAGAAACTGGCACTGTATACCAGTAGTAAAAATTGTGGGTGCACGTAACCCCAATATATTCTTTGAATTACCAGTCAGAAACTGGCACTATATGGCAGTAGCAAGAAATGAGGGTATTTGTAACCCCAATAGATTCTTTGAATTCCCAGTCAGAAACTGGCACTGTATACCAGTAGTAAAAATTGTGGGTGCACGTAACCCCAATATATTCTTTGAATTCCCAGTCAGACAATGGCACTATATACCAGTAGCAAGAAATGAGGGTATTTATAACCCCAATATATTCTTTGAATTACCAGTCAGACAATGGCACTGTATACCAGTAGTAAAAATTGTGGGTGCACGTAACCCCAATATATTCTTTGAATTCCCAGTCAGAAACTGGCACTATATGGCAGTAGCAAGAAATGAGGGTATTTATAACCCCAATATATTCTTTGAATTCCCAGTCAGACAATGGCACTGTATACCAGTAGTAAAAATTGTGGGTGCACGTAACCCCAATATATTCTTTGAATTACCAGTCAGAAACTGGCACTATATGGCAGTAGCAAGAAATGAGGGTATTTGTAACCCCAATATATTCTTTGAATTCCCAGTCAGAAACTGGCACTGTATACCAGTAGTAAAAATTGTGGGTGCACGTAACCCCAATATATTCTTTGAATTCCCAGTCAGACAATGGCACTATATACCAGTAGCAAGAAATGAGGGTATTTATAACCCCAATATATTCTTTGAATTCCCAGTCAGACAATGGCACTGTATACCAGTAGTAAAAATTGTGGGTGCACGTAACCCCAATATATTCTTTGAATTCCCAGTCAGACAATGGCACTATATACCAGTAGCAAGAAATGAGGGTATTTATAACCCCAATATATTCTTTGAATTCCCAGTCAGACAATGGCACTGTATACCAGTAGTAAAAATTGTGGGTGCACGTAACCCCAATATATTCTTTGAATTCCCAGTCAGAAACTGGCACTATATGGCAGTAGCAAGAAATGAGGGTATTTATAACCCCAATATATTCTTTGAATTCCCAGTCAGACAATGGCACTGTATACCAGTAGTAAAATTTGTGGGTGCACGTAACCCCAATATATTCTTTGAATTACCAGTCAGAAACTGGCACTATATGGCAGTAGCAAGAAATGAGGGTATTTGTAACCCCAATATATTCTTTGAATTCCCAGTCAGAAACTGGCACTGTATACCAGTAGTAAAAATTGTGGGTGCACGTAACCCCAATATATTCTTTGAATTCCCAGTCAGACAATGGCACTATATACCAGTAGCAAGAATTTAGGGTATTTATAACCCCAATATATTCTTTGAATTACCAGTCAGAAACTGGCACTATATGGCAGTAGCAAGAAATGAGGGTATTTGTAACCCCAATATATTCTTTGAATTCCCAGTCAGAAACTGGCACTGTATACCAGTAGTAAAAATTGTGGGTGCACGTAACCCCAATATATTCTTTGAATTACCAGTCAGAAACTGGCACTATATGGCAGTAGCAAGAAATGAGGGTATTTGTAACCCCAATATATTCTTTGAATTCCCAGTCAGAAACTGGCACTGTATACCAGTAGTAAAAATTGTGGGTGCACGTAACCCCAATATATTCTTTGAATTCCCAGTCAGACAATGGCACTATATACCAGTAGCAAGAAATGAGGGTATTTGTAAGCCCAATATATTCTTTGAATTACCAGTCAGAAACTGGCACTATATGGCAGTAGCAAGAAATGAGGGTATTTGTAACCCCAATATATTCTTTGAATTCCCAGTCAGAAACTGGCACTGTATACCAGTAGTAAAAATTGTGGGTGCACGTAACCCCAATATATTCTTTGAATTCCCAGTCAGACAATGGCACTATATACCAGTAGCAAGAAATGAGGGTATTTATAACCCCAATATATTCTTTGAATTCCCAGTCAGACAATGGCACTGTATACCAGTAGTAAAAATTGTGGGTGCACGTAACCCCAATATATTCTTTGAATTCCCAGTCAGAAACTGGCACTATATGGCAGTAGCAAGAAATGAGGGTATTTATAACCCCAATATATTCTTTGAATTCCCAGTCAGACAATGGCACTGTATACCAGTAGTAAAAATTGTGGGTGCACGTAACCCCAATATATTCTTTGAATTACCAGTCAGAAACTGGCACTATATGGCAGTAGCAAGAAATGAGGGTATTTGTAACCCCAATATATTCTTTGAATTCCCAGTCAGAAACTGGCACTGTATACCAGTAGTAAAAATTGTGGGTGCACGTAACCCCAATATATTCTTTGAATTCCCAGTCAGACAATGGCACTATATACCAGTAGCAAGAAATGAGGGTATTTATAACCCCAATATATTCTTTGAATTCCCAGTCAGACAATGGCACTGTATACCAGTAGTAAAAATTGTGGGTGCACGTAACCCCAATATATTCTTTGAATTCCCAGTCAGAAACTGGCACTATATGGCAGTAGCAAGAAATGAGGGTATTTATAACCCCAATATATTCTTTGAATTCCCAGTCAGAAACTGGCACTGTATACCAGTAGTAAAAATTGTGGGTGCACGTAACCCCAATATATTCTTTGAATTACCAGTCAGAAACTGGCACTATATGGCAGTAGCAAGAAATGAGGGTATTTGTAACCCCAATATATTCTTTGAATTCCCAGTCAGAAACTGGCACTGTATACCAGTAGTAAAAATTGTGGGTGCACGTAACCCCAATATATTCTTTGAATTCCCAGTCAGACAATGGCACTATATACCAGTAGCAAGAAATGAGGGTATTTATAACCCCAATATATTCTTTGAATTCCCAGTCAGACAATGGCACTGTATACCAGTAGTAAAAATTGTGGGTGCACGTAACCCCAATATATTCTTTGAATTCCCAGTCAGAAACTGGCACTATATGGCAGTAGCAAGAAATGAGGGTATTTATAAACCCCATATATTCTTTGAATTCCCAGTCAGACAATGGCACTGTATACCAGTAGTAAAAATTGTGGGTGCACGTAACCCCAATATATTCTTTGAATTACCAGTCAGAAACTGGCACTATATGGCAGTAGCAAGAAATGAGGGTATTTGTAACCCCAATATATTCTTTGAATTCCCAGTCAGAAACTGGCACTGTATACCAGTAGTAAAAATTGTGGGTGCACATAACCCCAATATATTCTTTGAATTACCAGTCAGAAACTGGCACTATATGGCAGTAGCAAGAAATGAGGGTATTTGTAACCCCAATATATTCTTTGAATTCCCAGTCAGAAACTGGCACTGTATACCAGTAGTAAAAATTGTGGGTGCACGTAACCCCAATATATTCTTTGAATTCCCAGTCAGACAATGGCACTATATACCAGTAGCAAGAAATGAGGGTATTTATAACCCCAATATATTCTTTGAATTCCCAGTCAGACAATGGCACTGTATACCAGTAGTAAAAATTGTGGGTGCACGTAACCCCAATATATTCTTTGAATTCCCTGTCAGAAACTGGCACTATATGGCAGTAGCAAGAAATGAGGGTATTTATAACCCCAATATATTCTTTGAATTCCCAGTCAGACAATGGCACTGTATACCAGTAGTAAAAATTGTGGGTGCACGTAACCCCAATATATTCTTTGAATTACCAGTCAGAAACTGGCACTATATGGCAGTAGCAAGAAATGAGGGTATTTGTAACCCCAATATATTCTTTGAATTCCCAGTCAGAAACTGGCACTGTATACCAGTAGTAAAAATTGTGGGTGCACGTAACCCCAATATATTCTTTGAATTCCCAGTCAGACAATGGCACTATATACCAGTAGCAAGAAATGAGGGTATTTATAACCCCAATATATTCTTTGAATTCCCAGTCAGACAATGGCACTGTATACCAGTAGTAAAAATTGTGGGTGCACGTAACCCCAATATATTCTTTGAATTCCCAGTCAGAAACTGGCACTATATGGCAGTAGCAAGAAATGAGGGTATTTATAACCCCAATATATTCTTTGAATTCCCAGTCAGACAATGGCACTGTATACCAGTAGTAAAAATTGTGGGTGCACGTAACCCCAATATATTCTTTGAATTACCAGTCAGAAACTGGCACTATATGGCAGTAGCAAGAAATGAGGGTATTTGTAACCCCAATATATTCTTTGAATTCCCAGTCAGAAACTGGCACTGTATACCAGTAGTAAAAATTGTGGGTGCACGTAACCCCAATATATTCTTTGAATTCCCAGTCAGACAATGGCACTATATACCAGTAGCAAGAAATGAGGGTATTTATAACCCCAATATATTCTTTGAATTACCAGTCAGAAACTGGCACTATATGGCAGTAGCAAGAAATGAGGGTATTTATAACCCCAATATATTCTTTGAATTCCCAGTCAGAAACTGGCACTGTATACCAGTAGTAAAAATTGTGGGTGCACGTAACCCCAATATATTCTTTGAATTCCCAGTCAGACAATGGCACTGTATACCAGTAGTAAAAATTGTGGGTGCACGTAACCCCAATATATTCTTTGAATTCCCAGTCAGACAATGGCACTATATACCAGTAGCAAGAAATGAGGGTATTTATAACCCCAATATATTCTTTGAATTCCCAGTCAGACAATGGCACTGTATACCAGTAGTAAAAATTGTGGGTGCACGTAACCCCAATATATTCTTTGAATTACCAGTCAGAAACTGGCACTATATGGCAGTAGCAAGAAATGAGGGTATTTGTAACCCCAATATATTCTTTGAATTCCCAGTCAGAAACTGGCACTGTATACCAGTAGTAAAAATTGTGGGTGCACGTAACCCCAATATATTCTTTGAATTCCCAGTCAGACAATGGCACTATATACCAGTAGCAAGAAATGAGGGTATTTATAACCCCAATATATTCTTTGAATTACCAGTCAGAAACTGGCACTATATGGCAGTAGCAAGAAATGAGGGTATTTATAACCCCAATATATTCTTTGAATTCCCAGTCAGAAACTGGCACTGTATACCAGTAGTAAAAATTGTGGGTGCACGTAACCCCAATATATTCTTTGAATTCCCAGTCAGACAATGGCACTGTATACCAGTAGTAAAAATTGTGGGTGCACGTAACCCCAATATATTCTTTGAATTCCCAGTCAGACAATGGCACTATATACCAGTAGCAAGAAATGAGGGTATTTATAACCCCAATATATTCTTTGAATTACCAGTCAGAAACTGGCACTATATGGCAGTAGCAAGAAATGAGGGTATTTATAACCCCAATATATTCTTTGAATTCCCAGTCAGAAACTGGCACTGTATACCAGTAGTAAAAATTGTGGGTGCACGTAACCCCAATATATTCTTTGAATTCCCAGTCAGACAATGGCACTATATGGCAGTAGCAAAAATAGTGGGTGTATATAGCCCCAATTCTATTGCTAGGGGACTTGCAGGGTATTTCTGGGGTGAAGGTGGGGGGGCACACCGTTGGAACGGGTATCGGGGGTATATATCGGGTATACGGAATACACTGACAGTGTATTCCATTCAGGATCCTGGGAAAGCTGGGTTGCGGCGATTGAGCCCGTCAGTGCCACGTTACACTGACAAGCTTCTCCCTGGAATTTAGCTCTTACAAGAGCTGTTGTGGTTGTCTTCTCCTTCCTATCTAGCCTGTCCCTGCCTACCCAGAATCTAAGCCCTAGCTAGCTGGACGGAAACCTCCGTCCTCGGTGAATTGCAAGCTCAGAATGACGCAAACCTGGGCGGCGCTGTTCTTTTAAATTAGAGGTCACATGTTTTCGGCAGCCAATGGGTTTTGCCTACTTTTCTCAACGTCACCGGTGTCGTAGTTCCTGTCCCACCTACCCTGCGCTGTTATTGGAGCAAAAAAGGCGCCAGGGAAGGTGGGAGGGGAATCGAGTAATGGCGCACTTTACCACGCGGTGTTCGATTCGATTCGAACATGCCGAACAGCCTAATATCCGATCGAACATGAGTTCGATAGAACACTGTTCGCTCATCTCTACTGGCGAGCAGCTGATACACCCGGTCTCCTGCCTTCACAACATCATGTATCAGCTCAGTGATATCATATGACTGCGCCAGCCCACAGGAGCAATGTGTAGAGGGTGCACCAGCACTCGATAACACAGCTCACCACAGCAGCTTGGGTACAGGAGAATCTCCCTGAGTGCATGAGCAAGACTCTTGGACAACAAGCAGAACAATTGGTATATTAACTCCTTAACCTCCTGCACAGCAAACACCTATATAGTAACAAAGTTCAATGAGTGATCTCCGCGGCCACATGGGTTGCAAGGCTTCTGGGATACGATCAAACGGACCGTGTACACGGACAACGGAGCACTGGACACAGGTGAGTATGTTTATTTATTTTTTTTATGTTACATTTCTCCCCTGTCCCTTGGTAATTTTTCCTATTCCTGCAGAATCCCTTTAACTGAGCCTTTATGCCATCATGAATATTATGTTCCTATGCATTATGAATATATCACCATGTGGTTTGTTTCTCTGGTATCACGGAAAACCACATGGTATGGTATAGTGCTGTTTCTTCTTTATTGGTGCTATGAGTAATTGTGTTAACTAGAGGAATATTGTTAACATGTCCCTTATACCGCGCAGTGGACACAGTAGCAAAGAAAACAAGGCACTTCCAGAGCAGCTGCTTTTCTCCATTCCTTCCCACCTAAATACTTATTTTCAGTAGATTGTATATTCTCTAAAAGGATTTGTGCAGGAAAGCCTAGTGACACCTCTGCTATCTATCTGTGGGGTTGGTTTGATATGCTGGGTTCTGGTGATAGACTTTACATCAGATGCTCACATAGAAAGTTGCCCAAGCAAAAGATTCTTAACTTTCTAGTGTACTGCTAAAGTCTTTCTCTGTACTCTGAACCTGGATGTTTCTCCTACATGATTGGGTGCTGTCTGCCCTGACCTGACACTGTACTGCGTACCCTGACCAATGCTTGCAATACCATGAAGAACAAATTCTACCACCCAGGTCCATACCTTGACTACCAATCCCTCTTTTGCCTGATCCCCCAGTGTTACACATTGGTGTTTCGACGACCCTCAGTCAACTGTCACCTACACTGGAACTAATCCTAGAGGCAACAACCGGGTGATTGCCGGCAGCGAAGACCAGATCCCTGTACAAGGGGTTAAGATACGATATTTGGGAAACTGACAGATTGTAAATTAGTCTATAATTCAAAATATAATTCAATATAAAATAAAATAAATATAAAATAAAAAAATATTCACATGGACAGTGAAATAAATATAAAATTAAAAAACTATTCCCTTGGAGAGTGAAAAAGCTGGATTTTTACAGGCAACAATCTTCTGCAAGCATTCCTTGACCCTGCATAGCTTGTAGGTTTTCACTTAATAATTTTACTGCAGGCAGCTTTTATCATCTCTGAGAGGTTATATTGGTAAAATATGTGAAGAATTAGACTAAATGTTTCTAATTTGTAGGGAGAAGGCTGTGTATTTTCTCTAGTGTCAAGATCATTGGAAGTCAATGTCTTTAAATATTGAGGCTATGTGATTTATGTTTTACCATCCTAAAAAAATGTCTCCTTTCCAAGTCTGCAGTAACAGAAGCCACAATAGCAACAGCAACAGCAGACATGTCACGTAATGTACCTATCATGTTTGTCAATAGGGCTTACCTTGAAGCATGTTCTTTTTCCTTTCTTGCAAGAAACATATACATAAAAATCTAAGAATCCTGACAAAAAAAAGCACAGTCTATTCACAGCAAGGTTTTGTTCATTATATCAGTGTGCTTTGTGAACCCTTGCCAGAGCAATGGGGGTGTTCGCACTACTGTTGTTATTGTCCATTGCTGTCTTCCATCATAGGATGAAAGCAATGGACATTAAAGTGTTGCAGAGAACGGTCACAGAATCGTTCTGTGTCCGTTCCCATTAGCACTAATATAAACAACATTCAGTTACAAAGGTAAAGAAATATGACAGAAGATAACTTGTCATGTTTTTTACATAAGTGTCAATGGGAACAGACACAGAATCAGTCTGTGACCGTTCTCTGCAGCAGTTTAATGTCTGTTGCTGTCATCCTATGAAGGAAGGCAGCAACGGACATTAACAATGGTAGTGTGAATGCCCTTTTAGACAGAGTTATGATTTGGGAATCTCCCCTAACTCTGCTTCATTTCTCATTCAGCTTTAGGCTTAACAGAGGCATCAGTTCTATAAAATCGCAATAATAAAGAACTATATTAGCTCTATTAAAAAAGAGAACATCAGAAAGATAGAAAACTGACTAAGAATGTGTACTCAACAACAGGAAGTGGCTATCCTTACAGAGTGGTTTAATGTACTGCATTGTAGTGTCGTGTACTTTGTTATCGTTTCAGAGGATCTACAGTATTGTGCAAAAATTTTAGACAGGTGTGGAAAAATGCTGTAAAATAAAAATGCTTTCAAAAATGGAAGTGTTAATCATTTATGTTTGTCATTTAACAAAATGAAGTGAATGAAGAAAAGATAAATCTAAACCATATCAATATCTAGTGTGACTAGCCTGATCTCAAAATAATTGAATCTGTCTGGGATTACATGAAGAGACAGTTAGATCTCCAATATGGTTAGAGGTTAAATTTCCAAGATGTTTGCGCAAGTGTATCTAGAAGGATTGATACTATTTTGAAGGCAAAGGTCACTAATAATAATAATAATAATAATAATAATAATAAAAAAAAATTGTATTTATATAGCGCCAACATATTCCGCAGCGCTGTACAATTTGTAGGGTTCAAATACAGACAGATACATAACAAAGAACGTCATTTCACACAATGGGACTGAGGGCCCTGCTTGTAAGAGCTTACAATCTATGAGGTAGAGGGGGTGACACGAGGTAGCAGGGGCGGCATTGCTTATACAGTATTCAGACAATTTTGTTATAGAGGTGAGGAGAGGTCATTACACAAACAAAACTTTATGAGCCGTCACTAGGATTCAATCATCCGCTTCCCTAATATTTGAGATGGGCGGTGAAAACCACTGTTCCCCGTGCCTTGATGGTAGACACAGGTACCGAGATGAAAGCCGAGGGCAGAGTGCAACAGCACGTCCCTTTATACCCAGGACACAGGGTTCAACTTACCCGTCCTCTGGCACGTCGCTCCGGAGTGGGTCGTACCCTTGGGCACCGCCCCCACACTCTAATTGGATCGCGAGCATGAGGCACGGTTGTTATGGTGACGGGGACGCCTTTGCTCCTCGTTCACAGCTGGATAATGTTATTAGTTCCAGACATTAAAATAGACACCAGGTAAGTATCACCACGGTGGTAATAATAGCATAGTATATCCCTGGAGTTACATTACTGGCTCTAGAAGATACCTCAGTCCACATGTAGTCATCTTACGTAACCTAGCCAGAACCAATTGTTACACTAATTGTTACATAGGGGAAATACGAGCTACATATTCTAACTTTACCATATAGTTGTATGCAAAAAAATATACGATCAAACTATGTATATGGCTCGTGAGTCTCATGACCCTTTGGGAAAAAGACACCTCTGATTAGACATGTTGTTATTGAGGCTATATTTGCCTCTAAATACTTCTAAATACTAACATCTAGTTGTGGTTATTACAATCACGAGCTACATGCAGAGTTTAATCGTATATTTTTCACATACAACGATATTGTGGAGTGAGAATATGTAGCTCATGTTTCCCTCAGGCATCAAATAGTGTAACAATTGGTTTTGGCTAGGTCACGTAAGATGACTACATGTGGACTGAGGTATCGTTTTGGGGTGGGGTCACATGGTGCGTTTTTTGAAAAAGATGCATGCGTTAGACATGCCGTTATTGAGGCTATATTCACTTCTAAATACTAACGTCTAGTTAAGGTCATGAGAATCACGAGCCATATACATAGTTGTATGTGGAGCTACAAGGAAAGAGAAAGCAGGTGTGAGGAAGAATGGGATTCACAGAAATTTGGGTTGAAAATTATTGTTATGGAAAAAGAAAAACAACAAATATTGTCCGCCCACCTATAATGTACAGACTAACAAAACCATCTGGAGGTTGGATATACAAAAAACAAACAAAAAAACAGCACTTTTCTGGGCTAAAATTTCAGTTTTATTATTCCATTAGGTAAATGAATAAACAGCAGACTGTGACGCGTTTCTGACTCACACAGAGTCCTTAGTCATGCTGTTTATTCATTCACCTAATGGATTAATAATATGGAGATTTTAGCTGGGAGAAGTGCTGGATTTTTTTTTTTTTTTTTTAAATATTATTGCTAGCCAGAATGTGTACCCACAATCAGACTGACGCCAGACTGGAGTCTAAGAAATCCTCTAACGTTCATTCTTATCTTCACTGTCTTTCTGCTGTCTCAAATATCACGTCTTCACTCTATCTGAAACTAAGACTGAACTACTACTGTTTCCACCATTTAATACATCTGTCCCTGATATATCCATTGCAGTCTCAGGCCTTACCATAACTCCTAGGCAGCAGGCCTGCTGCCTCGGGGTCATGTTTGATGCAATCCTTTCCTTCACTCCCCACATTGAATCACTTGCACGCTCATGTCACCTCCACCTCAAAAACATCTCCAGAATACGCCCTTTCCTTACCAGAGATACATTAAAGACACTTATTGTCTCTGATTCATTCTCGCCTTGACTACTGTAACTCCTTACTAATCGGTCTTCCCCTCACTAAACTCTCCCCTCTACAATCTATTCTGAATGCAGTGGCCAGGCTCATCTATCAGGCTAGATGCTACAGCGATGCCTCTGGTCTGTGCCAGTCACTACACTGGCTGCCTATTCATTATAGAATAAAATATAAAGTTATCACTCTCATCCACAAGGCTCTCCATAATGCCGCACCTCCCTACATTTCCTCCCTCATCTCTGTCTACCGCCCAACCCGTGTTCTCCGTTCACTCAATGACCTAACACTTACATCCTCTATTATCAGAACCTCCCACGCTCGTATACAAGACTTCTCCCGAGCTGCACCACTTCTCTGGAATGCTCTACCCCGGACAATCAGATTAACTCCCAATTTCTACAGTTTCAAACGCAAACTAAAGACATCTTTTCAGACAAGCCTATCACAATTTCTAACGTAAACCCTTCCTAATGTAAACCCTGTACCATCATTAGAATCCCCCAAATTTAACCCTCCTCTGTTCCAGCTCCCATATTACCCCACATGATATGATGCCATTTCAAGCAAACTATATGTCCAAGCACCTTCCACATGTTAAAAGACATGACTGGTGACAGCTCATAAAGTTTTATGTTTGTGTAATGACAGTAACCTCTATTACATAATTGTCTGACCTCTGCATAAGCAATGCCGCCCCTGCTACCTCTTGTGTCACCCCCTCTACCTCATAGATTGTAAGCTCTTGTGAGCAGGGCCCTCAGTCCCATTGTGTGAAATGACTTTCTCTGTAATATGTCTTTCTGTCTGTATTTGAACCCTACTAATTGTACAGTGCTGTGGAATATGTTGGTGCTATATAAATAAAATGACTGTGAGAAGTGCTGCAAGAAAAACTGCAATGTGTTCCGCTGCATTTTTTCCAGAGCCTTTTGGTTGCGGCTCACTACATGAGGCCTTAGTCTTAACCTCATCTTCTTTGTGTTTTAGACACTTTCTACACCTCGTCCGCCATGTGGATAGGGCTTGATGAAACGTGGGTAATGTGCCAAAATTATGATCAGTGCACCAAAATTCTGAACAAGACATCAAAATTTTATCAGAATCTAAGGCAAATAATACATTCTATAAAGTTAGACTAGACAGTCTAAAACTGCACCAGATTTTCAACCAACCAGATTTTCCTGTTCCAGGACAGCATGGCTCCCGGTACTGTGTACATGGCAGAAATTGTGCTGCGAGCTAGTTGTACAATGTCTAGTAGTGGGTTTAGGACATCGCTGCCATACCTAAACCTAGACCTATTTCAGTCTCTTTTGTGGTACCACAATCTAAACGAAAGTATGGACCAGACCTAAAGGTAGGCTGTTGTTCTGAAATTTGTTTTAAGGTGACACAATTTGTCTCTGTTCATACCATGCCTTTTTTACAGATTTTTTTTTTTTTTTTCAGAAGATTTAAACATTGCTTAAACTATTCTCTTTATTAAACCTACAGAAGCTTAGAGAATTCAGCATTTTTCAGTTGGAGGTTTGCCAATCTTTTTCTCTATTAGAAACCTGAATTTCTTCTCTAATCGTCCTTTAGTGAATAAATCTGTAATTGTGCAAATGCAGAATCTGACTTGAATCATGATAGCACTTGGTATAGGCTGCTTTAGCAAGTGATTAATAGATCTGGGCTACAATCCAATGTGATTGTCTTTTTGCAACCACTTATGCAATGCCAAAAATGACCCAATGAGAACAAGACGTTTTGTAAATTCACACAAACAGAGCAAAGATATATTGTATTTGGCAGCAATTATTATTGACCTTTACAAATTCTAGTACAGAATTTGTTAAAAAAAAAAAATGATGAAAATCAGCTTTCATATCTGAAATAAAAAAATACCTGTCTCTGGTTGCCTAAGCTGGTTTGGAATTACAGATAGAGCTGGACATGGCTGCTCTATACTGTATGCATAGGTCCCAAAGAAGTAAATGAGAATTACACAAACAGTGTAGCAATGTGAGAGCCACTGTAACTCCCAAGTTATGTAAACAACATAGCACAGCATAGCAATGCTTGCCTGTTTTTCTGTTTTTTGTTCTTTTTTCAAAAATCCTGCCCTAGTGGCCAAGACTTAGATACGTGTATTACTATCCTAAAAAGTCTACCACATCTGGACAACTCCTTTCTATATACAGTGTACAACCTGCTAACTTTCAATGGTCAACCACGTATTTTATCTTGTGTCTGAGCAGAAACTCTTCTCTGGCTAAGGTTGGGTTCACATCTGCATTGGAGTCTCTGATGAAGAAACCGCCAAGAATCGGTGGAGAGAAAAGTCCTGCACAGAGAATGTTGCTTCTGCCACTTTCAGTTTTGAAACAACAGACACTCAAAGGACTCCATTATAGTCAATGTCTGTGTGTAACTGCTGTGAACATATACTGGGCATTATTTTTGGGTCCTAAAATCACTGGGTATGGTTATCTCCTGTGAACTGTGATATTATGTTGTGAAGTATTCCAGAATTTTAACATCACTGTGTGCATTATCTCTGTAGTATGATATTATATTGGACATGACTCTTGTTCTCCAATTTTACTGAGTGTATTGCACTGTCTACCAATAAATATTTGGACACCCATGGAAATGAAGATATCTGCAGCCATGATGTACGTCACGTCTTCCACTGTTAAATAGGAAACAGCATTGGCATTAGTGCATTGGCATTAGTCGCATGCCACGAAGTAGATGTCACAAAGTGCAGAGTTGTCTGATTTCAAGAAAGGTGTCCTTGTGGGGTACCACCGAAATGGTTGATCCTTAAGGGACATAGCAAACGAACTGAATTACCCAAAATTGACAGTGACCTATGTGCTTACGAAGTGGAAGGTGAACGGTGATTGTCGGAATGTGCCCTGAGTCGGCAGACCCCCGAAACTGGGAGATAAAGACCAACGGGTGCTGGCTAGAGAAACCACTCCCAACCGATTGGTCACATACACCAGGAGTTTCATGGCTGCGTCCATTCATTCCTATGGGTGTGTGCAATTCGAAACGGCAGCTTCGAATAGTACTCGCTGATCTCTAGTAAACAGTGTATTTCTAAATTGTGGCATTATGTTGTGCATTATTCTTGTGTATTAACATCACTGTATGCATTATCTCTGTACTGGGGATCATTCTTATGTTCTAACATCGCTGTGTGCATTATCTGTACTGTGGTGTTATACTTTGCATCAGTTTTGTGCATTATATTTACTGTAACATTATGTTGTACATCATTCATTGTGTTCTAACTTCACATAGTGTATTTTCTGTCCTGTGATATTCTGATGTGCATCATTTTTGAGTTTTTGAGTTTTAACATCACTACGTGCATTATCTCTACAGTGATATTATATTGTGCATCAATCTTGTGATGTAACATTATAGTGTGCATTCTCATTGCTTAGTGCATTATCACTGTACTGTGATATGATGTGCATCTGCAGTTCTAACCTTATGTGCACTAATATAACATGACATTATAGTGGTCATACTGTGATACGGACGTGTGCATTATTTTTTGCCACACGTTGAGAACAAAGTTTTTTCAGAACTCTCTGCTGAAGAAGTCATGGTGAAATGGTGGATTCTAAATTCTGCTATGGGGCCCTATGGATACTTGTTAGAACCCTGCCCTAATGCAATTCAATGAGCATTTATTTATTTATTGTTTTCATTAACGATCATTTTTACTATTAAATAAACTGAAATTGAAAACATTACAGAGAATGAAGCTTATAGAGAAGTGATAATGAGACACAAAAAAGGAAAAACTATGGTTGACTGGTTGAGGTGGTTTTTCACCACTTGCAGAAATTCCAGGTAAAGAAAGTCATCCAAAGATATGAAGCAAAAAATTTCCAAATTTGTATTAGTCTTCACTTTAAAAGCTACTGGGATTAGGAAAGAGCAAAGATACCATAGGCACTGCAAGCTTGACAACAAATAAAGTTTGGATTTATTTTTCCTTTTAAAGGTCTAGTGGGCCCATTCCATATTTGGAGAGAAGTGAATTTTTGAATACGCATATGTACACGTATATAGATTTCCTAGTAGCAGCAGAGTTCAAAGTGATGTCATCAAGGAGAGATGTCTCACTATTTTACCCTGGAAAATAATCCTTGCACATAGAAATACGGAGAATACTAGAAGGAAACATGACTTCTGCTGTATTGTAGGGCATAGCACTATTGACAATGCGAGGTAAGTACAAAATTAGGATTAAAAATAAGAATATATCATCTAACCCATAAGTTTAACAAAATCTCAAAAGAAATGTTTAAAAAAAAAATCTAGAACTTAAATATGTGTAATATAAACATTGCTAGGCAGCTACTGCTAGACAAAGAGTTATTACACAGACAGATTGATTAGATCAGGTAGCTATAACTCATCCTAAACCTATCTTTAAAGTTTACCTCCAGTCATAAATAAATCATTCAATTTAATATAAGAAACTTTTTAACATATATTTTCTTATTATTTCTTCTCTACTTTTCAGGCAGAGGTACTTTCAACATATTAGTCTAAGAAGGGGGTAGAAAAGACAAATAATTGCTGCTGTTACACCTCTTCTATTCTAAACTGTTTTAACACTGCTAGGTTTTAAATAAGAAGCTAGTGGTGCACAGAATGAGGCAATAAATCAATTAACTCGCTGGCAGAAGAATTCTACTCCTCCCCTCCCTTCTCCGTAGAGCTCTATATGTTAGACTGAATGTGGAGAGGAGCTGTCAGATTGAAGATAAGGAGCAGGTACCAGCTTAAAAGTAGTAAAGAAAAGAGATCTCCTTAATAAGAAATATTACAACATTTCTTATTTTCAAATGCACTATTCATTTATGAAAATTGGTTTCCGACTAGAGGATCACTTAGAAAACTTCTATATTACATTCTCTCCTGACTTCTCAAATTATACATAATGGAACAGGATTCTTCAGTCCTCCTCATCTACATTTGACTTGTGGCCTGTCAGTTCCTCATAATCATCAGATCTCTTCACTGTACAAATACTGACAAGACATCAGAGAACAGCGGTGACTAACTAGGGTTATTATCAAGTCCAGTTCAGATACTTTTTTTCAATACTTTTTGGCATTGATCATTTGATAGCAGTATTTTACTAGCACAGTCGTATATCACGTGAACACCATAGTTCTCAAATAACAGTTCTAGGAACAATTCTTCCAGTCTAGCTGAGGGCACGTTGACACCGGTAGTTTCCTGCAGTATATCTTTTTGATTACTGCAAATGGATGCACTGTGTCAGCAGTCTGTCCCATAGAAATTGATGGGATTTGTCGATTGATCTGTTCATGAAAACATAATGCAAAAAAACAAGAAGCTAATGTGGATATACTCTTAGGAGGACTGTGAGGTGAAAGTCTAACATACACTGAATTCAGGTATTTTGTCCCTTTGCCATAGGTGTGTAAAATCCAGTACCTAGCCATGTAGTCTGCCTTTATATACATGTCTTAAGGATCTATCAAGATTTTAGCACGCAGATCTTGATTATTCCTTAATCCCTTATGCCTCATCATAAACCCTGTACAGCTTCAACAACTCTTCTCCTCTTCATACCCCCTCTCATCAGGAAAGAGAGTGGAATAAAAGAAAAAAGTTGCATTGCAAATGTAAAGCACCATGGAATTAATGATGGTATATAATTAAACAACAACAACAACAACTAATAATAATAATAATAATAATAATAATATTTTTTTTTCAAAAAACCAAAAATATCTTTTTTTTTTTTTTTTTTTACCTTGCACAGCGTTTTTCCTAGTCTGCAGTGTTAGATATATCCTTTGCTTTGTTAAAGATTTTGTCATCTTGGTGATTTATTTAATAGCACTAGATTATCTCTATCCACATTTCTGAATATTATAAAACCTCAGTACCTGTCTCAATGTGCTGATCACAGCATGAAGCCACTTATTGTATTACAAGCTTAATAAGAATATAAAATGAAGCAAAGCTATCCCATGGAGTCATTCTGATTTGGTAATGCCTTTTTTTTGCTTATATCACTCCAGAGAAATTAAAACTGGACTTTTATCAAATTCAAGTTTCTATGGGATTTGGGAATGTAAAAGTCACTGCATGTAAGCTTCTCCATTAATTGTTTCTATAAGGGGATTTGAATGTCAGTACAAGATTATTGCCAAAGGGGCTATGGGGTTATTATACAGAAAATAAAGGGCAAACAAGGGTCATATATCCCCTTTATTAAGGGAGCAGCAGGTAGAGCATGCTATGGGACTGCTGAAGAGAAGTCAAATTAATAGATTTGTGACCAGAAGGCCGGACAATTTTTATTCCTGGAAGTTGACAATAATAGTTTAGTAACTACAAGCAGAGATCTTGTAGATAATTTGTTCTAATATTTAGAACCATGCCGGTTTTGGAAATCGCGGCGTGCCCACACCACGGTTTTTACCGCAAAGCGGGTATGCACTTACTGTAAACTGCTGCGATTTTTCCAGTCGGGTAAATCACTGCTTTTCTGTCCCGTGGAGCCGCGGCCTTAAAAAATTAAATAAAGAGTGAACAAACCATCAGACTTTCCTGAAAAAAGTGGTATAAAAAAAAATGCCATCTGGTCCCACATAAAAGTATGCATTACCCAAAAAAGTTACAGGTGTCACAATATGGCAACACATTTTTTTTTTCTATTTTGCAAAGTTTTTAGTTTTTTAAAAGGTATAAATACATTACAAATACTACATAAGTATGCAAGATTTTTCCCTATCTATTTAATAGGGGAAGAAAAACAGTGAGAAAAATGCAAGAACAACTCAAAAACTATTGTGGAAAAAAAAGCAATGTGTTTTTGTTGCATCTATTGGGGCCCCTTCACACGGAGTATACGTTCGCTGATTCTGAACATGTAATACGTTCCGTATCAGCAGCGTTAAAACAGATCCCATTGCTTTCTATGGGAATCGGCATACGTGCGCTCCCCATAGAAATGAATGGGTGCATCACATTGAAAGCAATAGAGAAAAAAGTAGCCCATTTATTTCTATGGGGAGCGCACGTATGCCGGCTCCCATTGGGCCTTAGCCCAAAATAGATAATATAAAGAAGCAATAAGTCTGCAACAATCTCAGCTCAGCAGGGTGGAAGGGTTAATTAGGGAAGATTTATAAACATCGTGGGGCTTTTAATTATCAACCAAGAAAGAAACCGTTATAAGGACAGTGATGGATTCCAGTAAATATTTAATTTGTCATTCAACAGTTTATTACATTTCAAATTGCTTGATAAAAAGAATCAGTTATAAGACAATTGGTAATTAGAACATGATTTTAATTAAGTTTTCAATTACTAACAAAGTAGACTCTAATTCATTGCAAAAAAAAGGAAGTTTTTAAAAAATTTTGAAACTATTGTTTTGACTTTGAGTTCAGAAAAACATTTTCTTCAATAAAACGAGTTAAAAAAAAAACAAACAAACCAGAGCAGAGAAGACATAGAAGAGAAATTTGCCAGCCGTCCCAAAATGGGTTCTTAAGTCCATTTTCTGGCAACCAGCCATCAGAACATCCCCTTAAATCACCTTCACTCTCATAGGAGACATAGCATAACTATACATGTGACTTCTGGTTAACTCTAAAGAACATGGTCAAAACATCAGAGCTGTCTCCTTCCTTATCAACTGTTTTCACTCATCTACCTTAAACAATGTTTTCTAGACTCTAAGATCTAATTAACTATATCAGGGTGAATTCACACTGAGTAAACGCTAGCTTATTCTGAACGTAAAACACGTTCAGAATAAGCGGCGTCTAAAGCAGCTCCATTCATTTCTATGGGAGCGGGGATACGAGCGCTCCCCATAGAAATGAATGGGCTGCTTCTTTCACTCCGTGCAGTCCCATTGAAGTGAATGGGGAGTGCCGGCGTGTACGCTCCGGCATGAGCAGAGCTTGCCGTATACGCCGGCACTCCCCATTCACTTCAATGGGACTGCACGGAGTGAAAGAAGCAGCCCATTCATTTCTATGGGGAGTGCTCGTATCCCCGCTCCCATAGAAATGAATGGAGCTGCTTTAGACGCCGCTTATTCTGAACGTGTTTTACGTTCAGAATAAGCTAGCGTTTACTCAGTGTGAATGCACCCTCATAGATGAACATTCTTGTTCACATCACAAGGCCACATGTGAAAATATCTGACTGACACTGTTGACTGACACTGCTGACTTTAGGCACAACTCATCCAGCTGTTACTTACAGAAGTACTCCGATGATTCTGCAATAATAGGCTTTAATACTGATGGTGACTATAGGGAATACAGAGACTTAAACTGGGATTTTGTAGAATGGTGCCAGCAGAACCACCTCAGGATTAATGCTGGGAAGACCAAGGAAATGGTGGTGGACTTTAGTAAATGGAAAAGTGTTCCAATCCCGGTGGAGATCCAAGAGACATGCATTGAGATAGTCAAGACCTATAAGTACCTGGGTGCACTCCTCAATAATAAGCTGGACTGGGCTGATTACCTGGAGGCGCTACACAGAAAGGGTCACAGCAGGCTCTACCTGCTCAGAAGGCTGATTGGTTGCTTCAGCCATCTTTTTTGGTGTGGCCTGCTGGGGAAGCAGTATATCAACCAGGGTCAGAAATAGACTTGACATGCTGATCATAAGGGCCAGCTCTGTCCTGGGGAGCCCCCTGGACCCAGTACAGGTGGTGGGTGACAGAAGGACACTGTCCGTGGTGAGCTCCATGTGGGAGAACAAATCCCATCCCATGTATGAGACCTTGGTGGCACTTGGCAGCACTGTCAGTGACCAACTGCTTCACCCCAAGTATGAGAAGGAGCGCTATCACAAGTCCTTCCTTCCAACCGCAGTCAGGCTGTATAATCTACATCAGACCAAGCGAAGACACTCCAAACAGAAAACTAAATGATTATGATTATGAAGACTTCCTTCTTACTTTTTTTCTGTTCCTAAGCTGCTATGGACTCCTAGTATATCTCCTCTTCTCAGTATATGTGTGCCTACGTCTGTAATATATTACTGTGTATTACCCTGTATCTGTATTACTATGCTGCTGTAACAATGAAATTTCTCCACTGTGGGACTATTAAAAGGATTATGGCCACAGTCGAGGTACTGTGGATCCAATAGCTACTGGAGAGGGGCAGCCAGCAGTGCCCCTCGTCATTAGCACAAAGGGATGGAGACAAGGACAGGGACGTGGAAATCCAGCTGGGGATCCAGGCCACAGTAGCTCGACTGCAGATCCAATTAGCTACTGGAGAGGGGCAGCCAGCAGTGCCACAACGTCAAGCAGGGTGCAGGGTACCCCGCTGATGAGGCCCGAGCACCAGGAACCGATGTCACAGTGGATAGCAGATATTGTGAACCTGCAACCTGCATGTCTCGTCAACTGTACTGACAAGACAGTTCCATGTGTCTGTGCCAGCTCACAAGTTCCTCCTCCTCCACCAACACCACCACCATCACCATTAAAAAATAATTTAAAAAACCCCATTAATGTTTTAGGGCAAATGTTTTAGGCTCACCCCAAGGGCCTGAAAATTCATGTTTAGGGCTCCCCCCAAGGGCCTGACAAATAATGTTTTAGGGCTAACCCCAAGGGTCTGAAAAATAATTTTTTAGGGCTCACCCCAAGGGCCTGAAAATTAATGTTTTGGGATCACCCCAAAGGCCTGAAAAATAAATTTTTAGGGCTCACCTCAAGGGCCAAAAACTAAAACTTTGCTGGTAAAAGGCTCAATTCACCCAAAGGGCCAACAACACTGCTGGTACAAGACTCAACTCACTCCAAGGGCCAAAAACATTGCTGGTGCAAGGCTCAACTCACCCCAAGGGCCAAAAACTAAAACACTGCTGGTGCAAGGCTCAACTCACCCAAAGGGCCTAGCATTCTGTTGGTTAAAGGTTCAACTCACCCAAAGGGCCTAACATTCTGCTGGTTAGAGGATCAACTCACATAAGGGCCAAAAAATATGCTGGTTAGAGGGTCAACTCATCCAAAGGGCCTAACATTCTGCTGGTTAAAAGCTCAACTCACCCAAAGGACCTAACATTCTGCTGTTTAGAGGTTCAACTCACCTAAAGGGTCTAACATTCTGCTGGTTAAAGGCTCAACTCACCCAAAAGGCCTAACATTCTGCTAGTTAAAAGCTCAACTGACCCAAAGGGCCTAACATTCTGCTGGTGCAATGCTCAACTCCATTAAAGGTGCAATGTTTAGATGGCTTCTATCCAAACCGATGGTTATTCCTTTCGATAAGATGTGATGGCTGATTATCCTGGTTGATCGTGTTCAGTAATGAGGCCAGCTCAGCATGAGGATCTTCTATGTTAGGTTGTCCATACCCACTAATATGCATGAAGACTCGATCACAAGGGCCTGAAAATTAATGTTTTAGGGCTCACCCCAAGGGCCAAAAACTAAAACTCTGCTGGTTAAAGGCTCAATTCAAGCAAAGGGCCAACAACACTGCTGGTGCAAGACTCATCTCACCCCAAGGGCCAAAAACATTGCTGATGCAAGGCTCAACTCACCCCAAGGGCCAAAAACATTGCTGGTGCAAGGCTCAACTCACCCCAAGGGCCAAAAACATTGCTGGTCCAAGGCTCAACTCACCCCAAGGGCCAAAAACATTGCTGGTCCAAGGCTCAACTCACCCCAAGGGCCAAAAACATTGCTGGTGCAAGGCTGAACTCACCCAAAGGGCCTAACATTCTGTTGGTTAAAGGCTCAACTCATCCAAAGGGCCTAACATTCTGCTGGTTAGAGGCTCAACTCACCCAAAGGGCCTAACATTTTGCTCAACTCAATTAAAGGTGCAACATTTAGATGGCTTCTTTCCAAACCGAGGGTGATCCTGGTTGATCGTGTTCATTAATGAGGCCAGCTCAGCATGAGGATCTTCTATGTTAGGATGTCCATGCCCACTAATGTGCATGAAGACTCAATCACAGTAAATGTTCTTATTGTTCTCCAATTCAATCTCTGAATGAACTGCTCTGAAAGATGGCCTAGGCACTGCTGCAATGGCAATCACTGGCTTTTCCTGTTCTGGTTCCAAAGAATCTTGTGTCTTGCTTGAAGAAGAGACAATCTTAGTCTGACTGTTGTTTGCTTGTACTGCAGCATTTGGATTTGGGTCTGTCAGCCTTGTGATGAACTCCTCATTCTGGATCCCATTACTTTCAACAGTCTCTAAAATCTTTTGATAATTTGAATTTTGTTCAGTTCCAAAGGACTCTGTGTTTAGATTTGGCTCAGTCGCAGCTCCAGGACATGCCTTGGAAGGCAAGGTTTCCTTTAGTGGCTCCATCTCAGCAGGATGATGATGATGAAGCTTGGTTAAATCTGGTGTCGGAAGGGAAAGTGGTTTCTGATCTACATCTAAAGTACTGGAGCATGTTGTTTGGACTATTAACACCTGATCAGAATGTTATGTCAGTCCAGGTAGCTGCAACGGGGCTAAGGGATAGCAGTAGGGAATCTCGCCCTGCACTACTCCCACTAGCTATCCCGGTCCCTGCCTCACGGGTGTGGGTCGGCTGTACTCAGGCTAAGCCTGACCCCGACAGCTCCTCTCTCACTGATTCCGTAGGCCTAGAGGGAAGTGGGAGAAGGAATGCCCTATAAGACCTCTAGGGACTGGAGACTAAAGTGGGTCACCCCTAACGAACAAGTGAAGCTGCTACTGACAGGGACTGACAAGGGTGTGCGCTGACTAACAACACAAGCAGCACACAGGAAAAAATGTGGGAAAGGATTCCCCCAAACCAATATGGGAAGGAACCTTACACTAGGAAACAAACACAGGGAAACTGAGTAGAAATCAAAGGATAAGGCAATTCACTCACACAGTCAGTTATACACAGAGGGAGGATTGGTGAACACAGAAGGGAAAACACACAAACCAACTCGTTCACCCAAACCTCCCAAAAACCAACCACGGAACTTCCTCTATCCCAGAACACCACCTACTCCTCCTGCTAAGGCCTAGCTCTGTAAAAGCGACACTCAGCACAGAACCATGGGAGGCATGGGTTTAAATACAGAGTAGAGACCACTCCTCCCAGGTGCAAATGGGAGGACAGACTAATCAACCAGGAGATAAAGCTGCCTACCATCAGTGCGCACGTGCAAGTCAGAAGGTGTGCACCAATACTCACGACAGGACAACCCCGCAGCGCCAGGATGCCACCCCAGACACTGCGCAGCCAAAAACTCCCCAGGTAAGAAAAATAGAAAGTAAAGAACCTAAATACTCCTAACACAGAACCCTGTAGAGGTAATGTAGACTCCGATATTAGAGGACCATTACTGGTAGTAGTGGTTTCAGCCAATTCTCCACCTTTGTGGTCCTATAAATAAAAGTTACCCCCAGGACTTGATGCCAAAATGTTATCAATTTCACAATCAAAATCAAGGTCAATGTCTGAGTCCTCACTCCAATCCACTGCATCAATCCCACACAATGAGAGTGATGGTTTTGGAACCACCGTTTTAGGGGCTAACAATTTTAAAGGGGCTAACACTCTGCCGGTGCAAGGCTCAACTCACTCAAAGGGCAAAAAACTCTGCTGGTGCAAGGCACAACTCACTTAAAGGGCCTAACACTCCGCTGGTACAAGGCTGAACTAACTTAAAGGGCCTAAAACTATGCTGGTAAAAGGCTGAAGTCACCTCAAGGGCCTCAATCTCTGCTGGTAGCTCAGCTTAAAGGCCTGTAATTTAAATTGGAAGGGCTCACGATAAGGGCCAGAAAAGTGAATTTTTGAAGGTCCCACCACATCACACACACACATACAATGTTAAGCATGGGGGCTGTTGTATTTCCCATTGCCTATGCCATCTGTGGTTGTCATGGGCAACGTGATTTAAAGGGGTGCATGCTAAAGCTTTAAATTTGTGTTTCTGTCCAAACTATTGTGGAGGAAAGAAAGTTTCCAAGTAATTTTCAACTTTCATAGAGGTTCTATTGAGTTTGGAAAGTGTCTAGTTGATAGGCTGTGATAGTGGGGTAATACTGGGACTTGGGCGTGTTAGATGCCCCCAGGTATGCTTCCTCTGCTGTCCGAGTTGCATTCCAGAGGTGTTGGCATCATTTCCTGGGGTGTCATAGTGGACTTGGTGACTCTTCTTAGTCGAATAGTGGTTTCCCCTGAAACGAGCATTTTTTCCCCTTAGACTATAATGGGATTCGATATTCGGTGTATCGAATATTTCACTACTCGCTAATCTCTAGTAATAAGTGATGTTAGTTTTGGTGCTAGAAGGACAGTGTCTGTCAGTATCTACCTCAGTTTGGAGCTTTGTATCACGCCCCCTTGTCTGCTCCTGACTGACACTGCCCACTCAACAAAATACAGCCAAAATAGCACATCATGCAGCAAAACGAACTGAACTAATTGCTTAGGAATGGTGGGAGCTACAGAATTAAAACTGTACTGGAGTCAGTGGAGCAGAACCTATTAAAGGATGCATAGAACTGGGGCTGATAGTGGTGGTGAAATATCCTCTTTAAGAGAGCTGTGCATAAGCAAAGGCTCACAAATCACAACAAAGTGTCGGTGAAAATTCCTCATACCACTCCATCTAGGGATCTTCCCAGCCAAGAGAAAAGGAAGGACACATCTATAGGTTTTTTTGGCTTTACAAAGTTACTATATTATGTTGCCAATAATTCAAGGGCTGTTATAGGTTGCATAAACTAAAATTTACTGAATACATTTTCTGTGTCTTTCCAGCTCCTGCAATGCAGTCATAAAATGTGCGATTAGTGGAAAACTTCGGATCATAGGAATGGCCATTTAAAAGTGTTTACCGCATGTTCATCAACCACAGAATCCTCATACTGAATGCTGAACAGCTTGCTAAACCCGTCTGTTCAAGTAAATACACTGTCCTTGTCAATGCTGATGTATCAATAAAATTTCTCATTATACACATGCCACAAATCATCACAGAAACAAATGTGTAAATATCCATCCCTTTAGAGAAAGATGCTGGAGAAAACTAATTTCTTCCCGGTAAGCCGCACAACCTCTTCTTTTTAAGATTCTACAGACATAAGTTAACGTACACACAAATAGATGATGCTACAACACAAGACAAAGTGAGGAGGACGATAATATATGGAGTGTTTAGAGGCAATTAACAGATTACAGGAGAAGAATATTCAGTATCCAAGGTAATGCCGATGTAAAATATCCAAGAGAAGACATAGGACTTGGGGAACAATGGCTGAAAATGGAGAGGGCTCATTATATTTATTATTAGAAATATCAGATTTATAAAGGGAGACTGATAAATAATTAGTTACACAAATTAGAGGATCATGTTGCAAATGGCATTAACCTTTCTCATGACATGGATGTTTCTAGTGAATCATGGCAGGGGCACTCTTGTCTGATTCATCTAAAGATAGTAATAAGAGATGGGTTCTGCTATCTGCTTCACAGATCGGTTCGGTTCAGATGGTGCTTTTTAACCACTTCGTGACCAGACATATTTTTGAGTCTTTTGTACATATGTTTTTGAAGGCTAGAACATTTTATTCATTCAGGTTATTTGAATAATACAGAAAGCAGGAAGGCAGGTATGTTAATATACTGTTCCTGCTTTTGATTAAAGTCAGCTCCCCGATCCTGCAGATGAACAATCTTGTGAAAAAAATCTGCAATGGAAAATCCACGTTTTCAAAAATTTAAAGAATGTCAATTATACCTGTGGAAAGGTATTTTCCATATAGGAATAATAAGGGCAGAAAGTCTGCAGAGGAAAACTCAATAAAAAGTCAATGAAAAACATTGCGGAAATAAACTATTTCAATAATAAAATAAAACACAATACTGTGTTTCCAGTGTTTTTTTTTTTCCCAAAGTTTTTTTTTTTTTTTTTTTTTTTTGCAGCATGTCGCTACGTGGGGCCTTGGTCCAAAAAGTTTTCCTACCTTAACGTATATATATATATATATATATATATATATATATATATATATATATATATATATTTTTTTATATATATATATATATATATATATATATATATATGTAGTGAGACGATGACAGGCAGAGTCCTAGAGTCTAAGTATATCAGCCCCAGGGTGGATCTGTCCTATAACCCTGAGTCCGGTGGGATTATATGGCTCCTGTTTTGTTCATGTGGCTGGAAGTTAGCCACATGTATGGTTTCCATTATAATTTCTATTTCAATTCCCTGTGCTTTTCTAGATCTCTGCTTGTTATCATTCTTTTTTTCCTACAGAGAATTAAAATCATGGTCATAAAAATCAATCCATAGTCATGAGATGGACACACAGGTGCATGGCTTGTTACAAGACAGATGGGTGCAGTTTTCTGTGACTTTAATGAGCTGTGCAACTGTGTATGTGTCACTTGACCATAAATTATCTATGAAATGACCATGGACTGTACATCACATGACCATGGACTGATTTTTTTTTTAGTAAACGTGAAGAAAACAAAGAATGACTGCAAGCAGGGATTTAGAAAACCGTGAGAAAAATACAAAAAGCATATTGAAAAATTGTAGAGCTTTTCGTTATACAAACAATAAACTTTATTTGCTGAAATTGGACAATTGAGTTAGAACAACATCTGAATCCCATTAAAGGCACAAATCTTTAGACAACTGCAGTTTTACAACAATTCAATGACAATTTTTTAATTACTGTAGTCATTTTACTTTAGCAGTTAATACATTCTGAACAGTTTATTGATGAAAGTGGTAAGTAAAATAGAAAGTCAATAGAATAAAAATGTAACAATTCCAGACCAATGAGGAGAGACACTTAGGAGAACCTGATACGAATTGAACATCTCAAAGTCTAAATCTCAGGTAATTTACTTTGAGGATGAATAAGACGCAATGGAGCTGTTTATTATGTTACATTGTAATTGATGAACTCATCAGCTATCAGAACAGACAAATGGAAAGGTATTAGGAGGTCAAGATCCGGCAGCAGGATGAGAACTCAGACAATTACATCCACAGTTATTACATATCTGCAAGCAGCATATAATAGTCTTAATAAGAAATCCAAGTCAAGAGGAAAATGTCACATCAACGAGACGAGGACTAGGATAGGAATAGGAAGTTCCCGTAAAAGTAACACATTGATTAATAGGTATGATCATTTCATTTCAGCATTTTAAGAGAACCTGTCGTGTCAAGTAGAAAATACTAAATGCCATACATCAGATGCTTAAGTTGCCCCTGATCAATTTGGTTGTCATGGTAAAACCCCTTTAACTTATAAATGATACATATTAAAGAATAAGAGTATATTGATTAACTCATAGTTACCAAAAATAAACTAGACGCCAGCAGTCTATTTAATATCCCATATACAATATCTAAGCCAGGAAAACAAATCTAACAGGCTCAGCTGTATGGAATAAATGGACAGGTATTATCCAGAAGATGGAGTTATCCTCTCACCATGGGTCCCCTGTCATGACTCCTGGCCTGATATGGACAGAACCACAATGGTTTATTCATATGAAGAATGCTGATCCTCTATCTATATTATGAGGGATAAATATTTGTTGGGGGTCGGTGTTACCCTTGTTGTGCATTCACTCTTACTGCAGCAAAGCAGAATATAGGTGCTGCTCTTGTTGGACAGGACACATCTAGGCTACCATTGACTTCAGTGGCAATGCCACAGAATAATAGAAGAGTGCTTTACTTTGGCTAATTCCAGCTCTTGCTTTAAAGTGAATGAGAGCACAGATGTTTCCCGTCCAGCATGGGCACATGTACTGGACAAAGCACATAGGTAGGGTATAGCAAAAAGGTCGATATAGCAGTTAAGGACAAGTTGTCAAGGCAGGAGTCATTACTGGAGACCCAGGATGAGTGTGTCTTATAAAACGCTAAATAGGACTAACAGTGGAATATGTCTCTTGTTTATCTCCGAAGTTAACCTTTTCGCTGCCAAGGGTCTCTGGAAATTTTGCACCTCCAGTAGCCAGAGCAATTTTCACAGTTTTGAGATGGACAAATCAAACCTAAATTGCAACATTAAAAAAGCATCCAACCCCCCCATACCTATATATTTTCTTAAAGTAGACACCTGCAGCATTGTCAGAATGCCACTTGGTACTGTATACGAACAGGCACCTTCATGCAATTTTGATTTAAAGTGAATGTTTTATGAAAAAATGCTAATAAATGTATATTAGTTGTTTAAAGCGGAAACCAAACAAAAAATTAAATGCACCAAACCTCCTAAAAATAAGAGTTCAACATGTGCAGAGTTCATACATATCACTATGGCCTGAAACCGCATGCACGTGTCTTCAGAAAATCGCTAGAACTGGAAGGAACAAAATTCTGCTTTGAAGCTGGAAATGTTAAAAAAGTATCATCCTATAAAATGTAGGGATTACACACCATGAAAAGTAAGTGAACCCCTAAACCCTATATATTTTTTGAAAGTAGACAATGTGAAGATTACAAATGTCAACGGGTCATCGATAGCCACATCCACCTTCATGCAACTTTGCGACCAACACAAATAATTTTTTGAAAAAATACTCTAAAACACATATTTGCACCTAAAACTCACGTTCAATCTCATTCATATACAAAATACTTTTAAAATAATAGCTTATGGTGTATACAATGTGTACATATACTATATGTACCGCAAACATCAACTACAACAAGAGCTCGGACTCCCAAAAACATGAATACAGAAGACAAGCAGGATTTTGCTGTTGTTCACTAATATATTAAAAAGCTATACTGCACCTACCAAACTGTGACTGTGATACCAAAATCTAACTTTTTTCAGAGTACACAGCATACCGTATATAAAAACACAATTTAATAGTTTATATATACAACCACCTTCATTCAACTTTGCCGCAAACAGAGATTGCTAGTAAAAATTGCGCAAAAATTCAAATTTGCCACTAAAGTGCGGCTCAAGAAATCCCTTTCTGCAAACATAATGTACTGTCCATAAAACTGCAATATGTGAGGAGTTCATACATACCACACATGTATATATTTACAGGGGCGGGTGTTAAAGAATCGCCAAAATCGCAGAAATGCGCCATCCCATTTTGTGCATGCAAATTAAATAGGACTTTACATAAAATTGTTATTTTCCATCCCCCTATAAAAATTTTAGCAAACTATACGTTCATCTCTAGTGATAATCGTTATTACTATTATTTTAGTGTGTAACGGACATCACTAGAGACGTATTTTACTGTAGAAAGCTCAGGTATAGACAGGGATTGGGTGAAATGTAAACTTTATTTGCGACTTTATGTATATGTTGTGTAAGTGTTTGGTGCGACTTTTTTTTTTGGCGCTGCGACCTGGACAATGGTAAACGTCTGGGTCACCGTGCCAACAAACTTCCTGGTTATGTTCAGGAGGTATAACATAAGAATACCCCACTAGTAAAGCTCAGGGGGGAATTACATTATAACTGTATGTGACAATCAGAGACAAATGTATAGTATACGCTCTGATTGGCAGGAGAAGGGTTAATAGGGACAATAGAGTCCCTGCCACCCCCTCCTGCTGTCACATACAAGTTATGCAGAGAGTCAGATCGTTTCTCTGTCTCTCTCTCTCTGCTGGGCTGCTCCGTGTCCCTCTCCCTTTCTTGTTAGATCGCAAATTGCTTGCTTAGAAAGGAGGGGGGGGGACACTTTGGAGCTCTATATCTTTGGACTGCATCAACATATCTTGATGCTTTCAATAGCATTTTAAAGAGGAGAATCTCATCTTTAAAATGATATCAAGAACTCGATGATTGGATGTACAGTTTTGGAGAAATTCACTGTTGAAACGCTGTCGGGAATTGAGATCTGCAGTTGGATCTCAATGCCAAATAGTGTTTTCAACAGTGAATTGCTCCAAGACTGTAAGTAAAATCATCAAGTCCCTGGTATCATTTTAAAGATGAGAGTCTCTTCTTTAAAATGCATTTTAAAGCATCAAGATATGTTGATGCAGTCCAGAGATATCGGCATTAGTAGGGAGGACGTACTAAGTACGTCCTCGGCTACTGAAGTGCCACCTTGGGAGCACGTACAGTTTACGTGCCTGGCAGCGAAAGGGTTAATAAACTAAGGTCTATGCCACTGTATGTACTGTAATCAAAGGCATGCACAGTGAGTATAACCATTGCGGATGAGAACCATACAGCCATGAAAACAAAAGCAACAGCTTACATCCATACACAAACACAGTACAGAAGTCCATCACATGGGGGCTCTTCAGTTAAGAATGGGATAGGGCCCCATTTCATCAGAAACATAATTCTGGTAAGGTGATGCACTGTATTCTACAATGCTGTGTGTGAGACAATGACTATTGCTTAAAGTAGGCTGGTTGTCTGATATACTGAGGGAAAAGATGAGAAAAAACATCCAGGGGAAGCGTTTAATACAGTGATAATAAAGCATGCTGCAGCTGGGGTGCCATTGACTGACTACTGTATATAATGGCAGTGGGATGTGGAGGGTGCAAAGTTTGCCTTGGACCCATCAGACTCTATTTATGTCACTGGATATATGAAAGTATAGAATGCCCTGTAGACCACTACTGTGTTTGTACTGAATACTGTGTTTGTACTGAATAATGCATCCATACATTTTCAGAATGATGCCATAGCATGTAATAATAAATTGTCTTAAATGGGTTATCCAGTGACTTTTTTTTAACCGCTTTATTGAAAATAATATAACAAAGCAAATAATGCAAACAGGAAAAGTACATGCACAAAAGAGCACAAAGTAAAATACAGGAAAAAAATCGCAAAACAGAGAAATGTCACATCGCCATCTCATCTCAGTCCAAACCCACCCTCCACCTCAAAAGTGCAATGGTGAACAAAGTATCACGGCATCAGTAGTCACATGCCATATTAGTACAAGGGGCCATGGACCTATCTGGAAGACATCCCTTCTCAAGGCGTAAAGGCGTCCAGCGCTGAGCACATTGAGGGGGCAGAGTATTGGTTTGTGGGGGAATCACACACGCTCCCCATACCTTTGTGAATTTCTGGGGACGGCCCCTCCCTTTACATATAATTTGGTTAAATGGAAGGATCGAATTAACCAGCTTCCGCCATTGAGACACCGACGGAGACTGCGGGGCGATCCACCGTAAGGCAATGGCCTTCCTGGCATAAAATAAACATTCCCAGAGAAAAATTTGGTTATGATGCTGCCACACCTCCTCCTCTAGTGCGCCAAACAGGCAAACTTCAGGAGAAAATGGGACAGGGCGATCCAGGACAAGAGATCCTCTGCCAAGAGGTCCACCACCCCCCTCCAGAAGGTTTGTATAATTGGACAACTCCACACCATGTGGCAGAAATCCGTGCAAGGACACGGACACCTAAGGCAATTCAGGCTAGGCATACGACCCATCTTTTGCAAATGGGTTGGGGTCAGGTAACACTGATGTAAGATAAATATTTGAATTAGTTTATTATTGGCAAAGGGTGAGACGTATAGAGGAGACTCCAAAATATCCTGGAACGTCTTATCCATCAGTTACGGAATATTGGTGCGCCAACGCATCAGGGCCGGGGGCCTTAGCTAAGGACATTTTCCCATGAATAAGATGTAGAGAACATAGAGAACAGAAATAAGGCCCCCAGGACCCTGAGTGCGCAGCACACCAATTAACGGGTATTCAGAGATGGCACTCGACTGGGAAGGGAACAATGAGGAGAGGGCATGTTGTATTTGGAGAAACTTAAAGAATTGGTGTCGGTTAATCTCATATGAGGTAGTCAAGGAGTCAAATGTAACAAATACTATTTGTACGTACAGATCCGCTAGTGAGGACACACCATAACGTGACCAGGACCGGGCATCAGGCAACTCATAAAGGTCAGGTAAACCAGGATTATCCCACAAGGAGGTTCTCGCAAAGGTATCAAGAGTAGGAAGACACCTTCTGGGCCTGCTTCCAGACCTGCACCGCCAAAGTGTGAATGGGCAAAAGTCTACCCCTGAATAGCTGAGACTGTTCCAACACCGGCCACAGGATACGCAGGTCCAGGTGGTGAGTCAGATGCGCCTCGGGTCCCTGGAGCTGGACCAAGGAGAGCCAAGGTTTAATAAAGTGGAGCTGAGCACTAAATAATAGAGAAACAGATCAGGAAGCGATGCACCATCTAACTGTGTCGGTCTCTGAAGGGCAGACAATCTCAATTTGGATCTGGAGTGGTCCCACACAAAGGAAGTTATCAAGGAGTCCATCTGTTTAAAGAATCGGAGAGGCACGGGCATGGCCGAGTGGCTTAATGCATATAGACATTTGGGTAAAACAATCATCTTTATCAGGTTGATCCTGCCTGCTACCAATAAAGGCAATACAGCCCAGGTTAGAAATTTAATTCTAAAATGTGAAATAAGGGGGGAAATATTCAGTTCCAGAAATCTTTTATGGTCCCTAGGGATAACAATGCCAAGGTCATTGCAGGCCGAGACTACTGGTAACCCACACATCATTTCTCCCTCCACCGCCGCTGAAGTGACTTTAATGTAACGTCAAGCTGCACCAGGGGGTTGCTGGATGTTTCCGACCACGTCATTTTATTGAAACCAACACCCATCTCTCTCCACATCCTCCGTCCTCTCTCATTTTCACAGATAAGACTATAATAAAACCAGCCTCCATACCACAGGTAACTATCTGTCAAAATGGGAGAGGATAAAGAAGCAGCATGACCCAGTGTGCAAGGGCTGGTTCAGATTCCATTACCGGGGGTTGGAACCAGGTCCAACTTATACAAATTCTTGGAGGAAAAAATTTTCAGTAATGTCCATAGGCAACCCCTCTAAAAATTTCTTGCAAGGACTCCATTCCATTATTTTTATAATTCTTTGTATTTCTTCTGAATTATTGGAAACAAGCTGACAATGTTTTCCTATAGATGACAGTTCACAACATATGTTAATAGTGTAACAGATGTCGCTGCTAATGATGAATTAAATATCATTAAACACTGTTAACATAATGAGCACTTGTCTGAAAAGTCATTTGAAACAATTTGATATTTGCATACTGTAGGCATGTGCTTCATGTAAATTTATGTATAATTAGACAGATTCTATGTGGCTGGTCTATTATACTGTCCTATCAGCAGAAGAGAGAGCTGTTATTAGACAGCTGTGTTGACTCTTGTGTGTCTGTGCTGACTATAATAGATACTTTAACATTGCTAATAGAAGAGTGAATGTGTTTAGTGGTACACTGCTGATTTACTCATAATGGAAGGATTTATTTACTCAAATATAGACAAAACATTACAGACATTTCTGTCCCACGCCTTGGAAGACCCATTCACAAGCACTTGGAAAGACAGCAATACAGCATAGATTTCTTTACATTCCCATAAATGGGGTTATAGGGGGCTATATTAGATCTAGATAAGGTAGATAGTATGCAACATCAATGTTCCAGCAGATGCCATATTATAAAGATATTCCCCCTAGAAATATGATACCAACCATAGAACATAGTAAAGGGCATTGCTTTCAATAGATTGCTTGCTTTAAATACATCAATTTATAGGTCCTGATGCCGTAGAGGAAAGTAAAGGGGTTGTCCAGCTTCAATAAATAGATATTATGGTTTTATAAGGAAAAGTTATATAATTTTCCAATATACTTTCTGTATCAGTGCATGGTCATGTGATGGAAACTCTGGTGCACGGCTCAGTAATCATATAACTGCCTAGTAATGGGCTGTGCACCTGTGTATCCATCACATGACCATAGACTGCAGGTCCGTAACTAGTTAAGACTGGGCCACATAGCAAATGGTATAGCACACCCTTTACTGACCCTCACATAGTACACTGTACCTTTTACTGGCCCCACATGGTACAATGCTCTATTTACAGGTCACCACATGGTATAATGCCCCATTTACTAGCCCCCACACAATATTACGTCCTCTTTTCTGGCCCTACATGGTACAAAGCCCCCCTCCCTTAGCCCTACACTGTATATTGCCTCCTATATTAGCCTCAATGCAGTAAATGCCCATTTTACTGGCCCTCCACATAGTATACTACCCCTTTATTGACTGCCATGCACACAGTGGCTCCTTCACACAATATAATGTGCCATAGTGGCGTTCATACAGTAAAATGTCCCAAAACAGTCCTTTGCATGGCATAATGCCCCACATTGGTCCCACCATACAGTATCATGTCTCACAGTAGCCACTGCACACAGTATAGTATCCCATAGTGGCCCCTGAGGTTTTCATTATGAATTTTCCAAACATTTGGGGGGTTAATTACCCACAAACTATCATTATACTCTTGGGTCTCTTCATACCCTAGAATATAATGGACGGAGGCCCGTAAGAGATGAGCTAACAAAGGCTGCGTTTTTTTACTGCAACGTGGGCATGGGATTCGCATGAATTTCATCCACTTTGCAATTACTGTAAAACACCTCGCAGGCAAATCATGGCGCCGGCCTTAAAGTATTATTCTTATCTTAGACATTCATGACTTATCCACAAGATATGGCATAAATATCTGATAGATACAGAATAAACTTTATAGAACTGTGGTCCCCTGGCCCACATTGATGTTATCCTAGTATATGAGTTCTTGCTGGACTCCCTCCAGAACGCAATGTGTACAATGTTTTCAGAACTCTGTAGAAGTAAATGGAGGGCCCCGCAGGAGCACCTAGAGAAGCAAACAACTACTGCTCATTTCTTATACAGTACCTGTCAGTTTAATTCAAATACAATCTTCATTTTCCAGAATAAAAACTGCTATCGCTGATCTATATCTAGTGAGCCCCTCTGTTATAGCCATATGTTGTATACCATGCACTGTAGAATTTTATTAGAAGATACTGTATATAAGGATTTAACCTTGCAGCAAGAATTACAGTATCAAGTGCAGATGTTACCCCCACCATTTCCGCTAGAATCAGAGCCGCAATAGTATCTCTAGGAGGTGCATTGCTTATAACCGAGAATGGTATTACAATAATTGCCCAACAATAGCATGCTTTATTGTTCGTCTATAGCAGATTTGGCTTTATACCAGCATTGTGCAATATCTAGAAGAGTCAGATGCTGAAATCAATGTCTTGCAGAACAAAATTAAAATCAGGACAAATATTACAAAATAGCCAATTATTGCGTTCTAGATACTACGAAAAGGATATACTGCCAAATAAAATGTAATATCTTAGCTATGCTAACAAATGTGTGTATGTGTGTGAAGATTTCGGATAGAGCCCACAATATATTTCACTTACTTTCCTAAGCAAAATCTCATAGGCTCCGCATCATCTTGTTAAGTATGGTATAAATCAAATACCAATGCATTTAGAAAACCTAATAAGCTGCACACTAACCGAACAAGGCACCTCTATGGATTATGTCTGCTCACATTTAGATACTGAAGCCGATACCATTAAAAAGTACTTACTGATCCCACTTTCAATTAGGTTTTTATTTCTAAGAACTTTACTGTATGTAACAATGTTTAGCTTACAAATAATGGAGGAAACATCATGAAAATGTTTTTATGGACTTTATTTGCAATAATGAAAGTTTAATAAAAATTCACCTAGAAAACCCTCCATATAGTTCGTGGCTGACCTTGAATTCTTTACTGTTCTAATTGCTCTTGTTAAAACTCCTCCATGTTTCTGTTGACAGCACTAACAATTGAATATCAGGAATATTTCCTGATGTGAATGTTACCTTGATGCAGTAGTTCAGCCTTCCCTACCACTTACATAGGAACTCTTGTTTCAACAAATTTTGCATAAATGGATAGTACAAGTGATTATAAAAAACCTTTGTAACATATCCTATCAGACAAGAATGCCTATTTGTGCTCCTATAAGGTTGTTTCTCTCTGCTAAACTGACTTTTATTCTGAAAATTCTGCTATGTCCTTCTCCAGATAGGCTGCAGGTCACATGACAGATTACATATGTGTATAAATGTCTATAGAGAAGGAGGAGTGAGAAGGAAGTGCAGGAGATAACAGGATAGCGGGTGGAGCTCTATAGGAGCTTTGCATTCATGTCAGTGTATATAAGTATTTCTCTATATATCTCATGTATGTTGCTGGGATGTTACAGATTGATGGGGAGCTACATATTTCTATATACTTATTGTTACAGTCGTTACATTGGCTGCCTATTCAATATAGAATAAAATATAAAGTTATCACTCTCATCCACAAGGCTCTCCATAATGCCGCACCTCCCTACATTTTCTCCCTCATCTCAGTCTACCGTCCAACCCGTGCTCTCCGCTCACTCAATGACCTAACACTTACATCCTCTATTATCAGAACCTCCCACACTCGTATACAAGACTTCTTCCGAGCTGCACCACTTCTCTGGAATGCTCTACCCCGGACAATCAGATTAACTCCCAATTTCTACAGTTTCAAACGCAAACTAAAGACGCATCTTTTCAGACAAGCCTATCACAATGTCTAACATAAACCCTTAACCCTCCTCTGTCTCCACTCCCACACTTCCCCACATGATATGATGTCATCTCAGGATAACTTTATAGGTTCAAGCTCCATCCACATGTTACAGGACACGACTGGTGACGGCTCATAAAGTCTTATGTTTGTGTAATGACAGTCACCTCTATTACAAAAGTGTCTGACCTCTGTATAAGTAATACCGCCCCTGCTACCTCTTGTGTCACCCTCTCTACCTCATAGATTGTAAGCTCTTGCGAGCAGGGCCCTCAGTCCCATTGTGTGAAATTATTTTCTTTGTAATGTATCTTTCTGTCTGTATTTGAACCCTACAAATTGTACAGCGCTGCGGAATATGTTGGCGCTATATAAATAAAATTTATTATTATTATTATTAATAGTACATGGCAGCCTGTCTCCCCTACAAACTCAGAGAGATCGGCAAACTGCAAAGTATAAGTGAAAGCCAACAAAAACAGAAATACCAAGAAGGAATTGTTGGAATTGAATCATATTTTACGTGTGTGAATGTAATGATGATATATGGGATTTATTACAATACTAGAGCAAAAAGGAAAAGTTTATTGGTGCTCCCCCACATAGTATACTGCCACTTTCTTGACCTCTGTGCAGTAATTACCCCCTTTCACGTGGGTCACGCTGGCGTCATGACGATTAATGATGCCGGCATAAATAATCTGATGTCATTCAACAGATCTGAAGATCCGAGCCAGAGCCCAAGAGAGGTGAGTAACATTTAGTTACAGTCCTATGAAAAAGTTTGGGCACACCTATTAATCTTAATCATTTTTAGTTCTAAATATTTTGGTGTTTGCAGCAGCCATTTCAGTTTGATATATCTAATAACTGATGGGCACAGTAATATTTCAGGATTGAAATGAGGTTTATTGTACTAACAGAAAATGTGCAATAGGCATTAAACCAAAATTTGACCAGTGCAGAAGTATGGGCACCTCAACAGAAAAGTGACAATATTTAGTACATCCTCCTTTTGCAAAGATAACAGCCTCTAGTCGCTTCCTGTAGCTTTTAATCAGTTCCTGGATCCTGGATGAAGGGATTTTGGACCATTCCTCTTTACAAAACAATTCAAGTTCAGTTAAGTTTGATGGTCGCCGAGCATGGACAGCCCGCTTCAAATCATCCCACAGATGTTCAATGATATTCAGGTCTGGGGACTGGGATGGCCATTCCAGAACATTGTAATTGTTCCTCTGCATGAATGCCTGAGTTGATTTGGAGCAGTGTTTTGGATCATTGTCTTGCTGAAATATCCATCCCCGGCGTAACTTCAACTTCGTCACTGATTCTTGAACATTATTCTCAAGAATCTGCTGATACTGAGTGGAATCCATGCGGCCCTCAACTTTAACAAGATTCCCAGTGCTGGCATTGGCCACACAGCCCCAAAGCATGATGGAACCTACACCAAATTTTACAGTGGGTAGCAAGTGTTTTTCTTGGAATGCTGTTTTTTTTTTGGACGCCATGCATAACGCCTTTTTGTATGACCAAACAACTCAATCTTTGTTTCAACAATCCACAGGCTTGTCCAAATGTGCTTTTGCATACCTCAGGTGACTCTGTTTGTGGCGTGCTTGCAGAAACGGCTTCTTTCTCATCACTCTCCCATACAGCTTCTCCTTGTGCAAAGTGCGCTGTATTGTTGACCGATGCACAGTGACACCATCTGCAGCAAGATGATGCTGCAGCTCTTTGGAGGTGGTCTGTGGATTGTCCTTGACTGTTCTCACCATTCTTCTTCTCTGCCTTTCTGATATTTTTCTTGGCCTGCCACTTCTGGGCTTAACAAGAACTGTCCCTGTGGTCTTCCATTTCCTTACTATGTTCCTCACAGTTGAAACTGACAGGTTAAATCTCTGAGACAACTTTTTGTATTCTGCCCATGAACAACTATGTTGAACAATCTTTGTTTTCAGATCATTTGAGAGCGGGCTGTCCATGTTCGGCGACCATCAAGCTTAACTGAACTTGAATTGTTTTGTAAAGAGGAATGGTCCAAAATCCCTTCATCCAGGATCCAGGAACTGATTAAAAGCTACAGGAAGCGACTAGAGGCTGTTATCTCTGCAAAAGGAGGATCCACTAAATATTAATGTCACTTTTCTGTTGAGGTGCCCATACTTTTGCACCGGTCAAATTTTGGTTTAATGCATATTGCACATTTTCTGTTAGTACAATAAACCTCATTTCAATCCTGAAATATTACTGTGCCCATCAGTTATTAGATATATCAAACTGAAATGGCTGCTGCAAACACCAAAATATTTAGAACTAAAAATGATTAAAATTAATAGGGGTGCCCAAACTTTTTCATAGGACTGTATATTTAATCACCTCCCCTAGGTTTTCGATCATTATTAGAGATGAGCGAACACTAAAATTTTCGAGGTTCGAAATTCGATTCGAACAGCCGCTCACTGTTCGAATGGGTTTCGAACCCCATTATAGTCTATGGGGAACATATACTCATTAAGGGGGACATCCAAATCCGTGTCTGGAGGGTCACCAAGTCCACTATCACACCCCAGGAAATGATACCAACACCCTGGAATGACACTGGGACAGCAGGGGAAGCATGTCTGGGGGCATAAAAGTCACTTTATTTCATGGAAATCCCTGTCAGTTTGCGATTTTCGCAAGCTAACTTTTCCCCATAGAAATGCATTGGCCAGTGCTGATTGGCCAGAGTACGGAATTCGACCAATCAGCGCTGGCTCTGCTGGAGGAGGCGGAGTCTAAGATCGCTCCACACCAGTCTCCATTCAGGTCCGACCTTAGACTCCGCCTCCTTCGGCAGAGCCAGCGCTGATTGGCCGAAGGCTGGCCAATGCATTCCTATGCGAATGCAGAGACTTAGCAGTGCTGAGCCAGTTCTGCTCAACTACACATCTGATGCACACTCAGCTCTGCTACATCAGATGATGTACATCTGATGTAGCAGAGCCGAGGGTGCACTAGAACCCCTGTGCAAACTCAGCTCACGCTAATAGAATGCATTGGCCAGCGCTGATTGGCCAATGCATTCTATTAGCCCGATGAAGTAGAGCTGAATGTGTGTGCTAAGCACCTTAGACTCCGCCTCCTCCGGCAGAGCCAGTGCTGATTGGCCGAAGGCTGGCCAATGCATTCCTATGCGAATGCAGAGACTTAGCAGTGCTGAGCCAGTTCTGCTCAACTACATATCTGATGCACACTCAGCTCTGCTACATCAGATGATGTACATCTGATGTAGCAGAGCCGAGGGTGCACTAGAACCCCTGTGCAAATTCAGCTCACGCTAATAGAATGCATTGGCCAGCGCTATTAGCCCGATGAAGTAGAGCTGAATGTGTGTGCTTAGCACACACATTCAGCTCTACTTAGCACACACATTCAGCTCTACTTCATCGGGCTAATAGAATGCATTGGCCAATCAGCGCTGGCCAATGCATGAGTTTGCACAGGGGTTCTAGTGCACCCTCGGCTCTGCTACATCAGATGTACATCATCTGATGTAGCAGAGCTGAGTGTGCATCAGATGTGTAGTTGAGCAGAACTGGCTCAGCACTGCTAAGTCTCTGCATTCGCATAGGAATGCATTGGCTAGCCTTCGGCCAATCAGCGCTGGCTCTGCCGGAGGAGGCGGAGTCTAAGGTCGGACCTGAATGGAGACAGGTGTGGAGCGATCTTAGACTCCGCCTCCTCCAGCAGAGCCAGCGCTGATTGGTCGAGTTCCGTACTCTGGCCAATCAGCGCTGTCCAATGCATTCCTATTGGAAAAAGTTTATGTCACAAAAATCACAATTACACACCCGATAGAGCCCCAAAAAGTTATTTTTAATAACATTCCTACCTAAATAAAGGTTATCCCTAGCTATCCCTGCCTGTACAGCTATCCCTGTCTCTTAGTCACAAAGTTCACAATCTCATATGACCCGGATTTGAAATCCACTATTCGTCTAAAATGGAGGTCACCTGATTTCGGCAGCCAATGACTTTTTCCGATTTTTTTCGATGCCTCCGGTGTCGTAGTTCCTGTCCCACCTCCCCTGCGCTGTTATTGGTGCAAAAAAAGCGCCAGGGAAGGTGGGAGGGGAATCGAATTTTTTTGGAGTTTGCCACGTGATGTTCGATTCGAATCGAACACATCGAACAGCCTGATATCCGATCGAGCATGTGTTCGATAGAACACTGTTCGCTCATCTCTAATCATTATTGTTTAGGACCCCTTGGAGGGCTCAAGGGGGAATAGAGTGGACTTAGGCAGTAGCTGGGATCAGTAAGTAACTCAGCAGATAGTCTATTTAAAAAGGACCAGGCCCACTAAGGTTGCAAGCCACATAGCAGCTGTGACGGTTCCGCTACTGCAGACCTGGTAATGTACATCCGGCCCTCTGCCTTGTTCTGTCCGGCTCGCATATCTTTTGGAAGTTTTAGGACCTGTGATTACATCATCACAACCTGTCACCAGGATAGGCTATGACTCGTTAGTGGGCAGTGCCACACAGAACAGTGTGAAACAGCAAGCTGCCAGCAATGGAGGCTGCAGGAAGATAAAGAAGAGAGAAGAGACAGCATGTGTGAGCAAGAGGGGGGAACTAGGGGCAGATGTAGGGGGGCAGTTAAACTGAAGGCAGATGGAGGGGGTACATTAAATTAGGGGGAAGGTGGAGGGTAACATTAAACTGGGGTCAACTGGAGTAGGATATTAAACCATGGGGGGGTAGCTGGAGGGGGACATGTCTGGCTCTAGTTGCCCCTAGTTTAATGTCCCCCTCCAACCATCCCCACTGTTTAATGTTCCCCTCAAGCTGCCCCAGTTTAATGTCCCCTCTAGTTTTCCCCAGTTTAAACTGGGGTACGAGGAGAGGAACTTAATACTGTGGGACATTTGGAGGGCAACATTATAATGTGGGGACATATAATGTACGGATGACTGTAGGAGGATTATACTTTGTGGGGGCACATGGAAAAATGATTGAGAATGGGCGGAGTCAGCGTAGAAGTGGGTGGAGCTAAATTTGCCATGGCACGCATATCCCTCTAGAACCATTGCAATTTCTCATGTGGCCCCATTGGAAAATTAATTGCCCACCCCTGCGCTACTGCATGTCTACCAGTCAATAACATCTCACCGAGAAATACACTTGCTAAAAATAAACTCTGAGGCTTTTTATATAGTAGCCATGGCAGGATTTTTATTACCTCTTGTGTATCTAATTAGACCAAGCCTATATATATATATATATATATATATATATATTTGCCTGTATACAGAGCTTTGCAACAATCAGACATTTCCATCTGGCAATGGACAAGCAAATGCTCATTTATCGGGTGATCGATGACACATCTAGACAGGCTGAATATTGGGACTGAGCATTCGTATAAGTGTTCGCTCCCAACAATTGCCTTGGAAATCACTCTGATAGACTCTTTACCTCTCACACTCATTTACTGAATGTCTTTGAGCAATTTACTTTGTTTTTACTTGTTTTCAGAGCATTTAGATGCTTTGTTCCTCTAGTTGTTGTAGATACCTGTGTCATTTTCAAAGAGATTAAATTGGTGTCTTTCAATCATTTGTCATCTGATGGTATCTGGAGAGTTGGCATATCTGCATAAATGAATACTGATACAGCTACTTGCTAACTGCATTAGTTTTAGAAATGTCTGTTCCTAAGATTTTATGGCAGAGAGGCCAAGACAGGCCAAGGTTAATAAGCAACCCCTTTGATTTTCATGTGCATCATTTGTGTTTTGCTTAAAGTGTGTCTATGACTTCATTTGTCTCTTCAGGATAAGCTGCTATGTATAGCCTATCCCTTGTGCAACTAATCACATGTACAATGAAATTGTATGCAATCCGAGGTCTCAATTTAATTTCCTCTGTTGCATTACATTCCAATTCAGACTGAAGCCCCACATTGCAAAAACGCAACATCTTGTCCGCTGCATTTTTACTACGTTTTACAGCACGTGCAAAATAGATGGGATTCTGGCTAATCTCATTCACATTGCAGAAAAAAAATTGCAGCAGAATAGTTGCATTTTCTAAAACGTTCAGGTTTTTGAAAATCGTAGCATGTCAATTATACTTGCGGAAATGCTGCTGTTTTCTGTATAGGTATAAGAGGGAAAGAAAGTCCACAGAGGAAAACTAATAATGCAAAAAAAAATAAAAAATGCTGTGAAAAAAACGTGATATATTTCCACCGTATTTTTTTCTACAGCATTATTTTGCTGAATCTCGCTACATGGAGCCTTAGCCTTAGGGATTTTCCCAAGTCTAATACTTTGTTCACACTTGCGCCTGGTATCTATCCATTTGCAAACCATTTAAAAATAAAAAAAACGTTTGGTACAAATAGGATTCCAAATGGTTACACAGTGGATACCTGAATCCGTCTTTTTAGAGGTGTCTGTCATAAAAAGCCAAACTGTTTGTTTCAGTTTTTTTCAGTTTGTGTCTGTTTTTGACCAATCCATTTATTTTTCCTTTTTCATTCTGAGCATGCGCAGAAGGAAAAACTGATTGCAAAACAGACACCAACAAATTACTATCCGTTGTAATCTGCCTTCCACAGACATCCTTGTTAAAAAAAAAAAAAAAAAAAAGACGTTTTGAGGCGGTCTGTTGAGTATCCTTATTTTTTGTACGGACCGGACACAAAGTCCTGCAAGTCCAACTTTGGTCTCCGTTTAAAAGAGCGGATACATGGTGGAAAGGCTCAAAATGTAAATCTGCGGATTGTTTTAAAAACCCATAGAAATTAATGGGTTTTTAAACAAACAGCTTCCAAACAGTGTTTCTGATCTTAAGGTGGCTTCACAACGGATGGATACCAGGGATTGCAGAAAGAACTGTCACTAAACTAATCTGATTCCAGAGTTGTGAAGAAAAAAACAAGATCATGTCTGTAGCCCACCTACATTTTGAGATATCACTAGTTAAAGTGGAGTTGCATATACACACACCATTTCATTTTAACCAGTGTGCAGCTCACAGCGCAGTGGGAGAAGAATAATGACTAGAGATGAGCGAACACTGTTCGGAACAGCCGTTAAGCGACCAGCCACCAGCAAAGTGTACATGCCAGCTGCTTCCATTCATTTCTATGGGTTCGTGCTGTTTGGAACTGCTGATCCAAACAGTGTTCGCTACTCTCTAATAATGACTATATTCTCCAGTCCCTGTAACTTCAGATAACTCCCCAGGGAGGGGAGGAGATACCATGGATGTTTGTTCATGATATCAGCCTACCCATCAATCAGAAATCATACTTGCCATTCAACCCCTTATATGCTAAGGTCAATGGGTCAATACTGACCACAGGATTGTAGTTTAACATTGAAAAAATAAAAATACTAAAATAAAATTAGTATTTTATTTATTCTACATGGCAAACACCATATACCTTAAAATTCAGATGCCAGAAGTGATATTTTCTGATAATCTCACCTTTCAAAAACAAAAAATAATTTAAAAAAATCTGAGAATAAAGTCTTATGTACTCACAAAACACACGGTCTTGTATGGCTACATTGAAATAGAATATAAAAACTTATAAAAGTCAGAATGCAGAGAGGGATAAAATGTTACTCACTAAGGGTTAAAATGCACATAAGCCCCCAATATTTATTCGAGCCATAAATATATAAAAAATGGGACATTTTGAGGATGGTTTGCTATTTGAGACTAAGGCCCCACGTTGCTGAAACGCATCATTTTTTATTGCAGATTTTGCTACTTTTTTGGAGCCAAAGCCAAGAATGGCTGAAAAGGGAAATATATAGGAAGCTCTTATACTTCTACCTTCTGCTCCATCCACTCCTAGCTTTGGCTTAAACACAAAATGTGCAACAAAATAAATGTGTTTCCGTATTGTGGGGCCTTAATGTGACTCTGTTAGGGGGTTAATAAGACCTCTGCATACTGTATTACTTACTGGGTGTCTGGGTGACTGTTTGCGTCAATTATACTGCCTAGGGTACAATTACAGTTTGCCCCATGTCAGATCTGTTATATGCCTGTACAAACAATTTTGACTGTCTGTCTGTAAAATTGGCCCCAGTGTGTGAACAATAAGATTGCAAATGCCTTTGAGGATCAGGACGTGAGAAATTCCAATCTGAGTACAGCATGGAAGGAAATGTAAGTACACTATAAGCAACAGAAAATGAATGCATCTCATCAGAAGTCATACTTTAGTCAAATGAGACTTGAAATTTCATGTAGCTTCAGCAGTAATTTCCAGTGAATTACAAATGTTATGCTGATTGTGAAAAGTTGCTGGAAAATCACTTGATTAAATAAAACAGAATTACAGCAATGCTTAGTCTGTTCGCTTCAAGACAACATGAAAAATCTTAAAGTGAGATTTATTTTTGGTTGCAGAAGACTAGAATACAATGCTATGCATCTCTGCTGAGACCCCCACGATCCTGAGAACAGTAGGTGTTTTTCCACCCCCTTGTATTCAGCCTGACCACAGCCAGGGTGCATGTAGCCATGTCAATGGTGGCTGGGGGGAGAATCTGGGCTTCCACTCACTTTAATGGGCGCAACAGAGATAGAGCAGTGCTTTACTTCAGCTATCTCTGTTATGCCCATTGAAATGAATAAGAGCAATGGCCAACAAAGTGACACACCTACAGCTGCGGTCGGACTCCCTACATAGCTTTGTTTGGTGTTGTATATGGCACTCTATAAGAGATGGATATATGTTGTTATAAATGTTTGAAATATGTTTTATTATATCACACATGCTATTATATAAGTGAATTTTTTAGATGTCATGCAGAGGAAGGTCCTTGAAGACCGAAACGTTTGGACATTGACATCAAACACTGTGATGTTTTATTACTATTTGGCTGTGTGCAGTAGTTTTTTTTTTTTTATAACGGAATAAATGTTGTGACGCTTAATACTCGGAGTGCTGAAGTATTATACTACTATTCACACAACATTCTGGCCCCATTTACAGACCCCCACATGCACAGCATAATGGCCCCTGTTTCAGGCCCCCACACAACATGGTAGCCCCCTGTCACAGAATAACTAATCAGAACTTAAAAAAAATATATATATATATATATATATATATATATATATATATATATATATATAATTGATTAACTTCTTTTATTAACAGTTTCTGGAAGGCAATAGCAAAATGACTGCAAATCCACCATCGTCTTTTTACGTTTAAAACTTTGTGCCGTTCACTAAGCAGCTTAAGTGACATGATAAATTTATTGTCCAGGTTAATACGATTACAGTGACACCAACATTATATATTTTTTAGTTTTACTACTTTATGGACAATAAAATCCTCTTTCTTATAAAAGATTTTTGCAGAAAGGCTTTCCATGTTGATGGACTTGTGTGAGGGCTTTTATATGCGGTAATACTTGCAGTAAGACTTTTTGATAAGTTTTTATAACACGGTTTAGGTGTCAGACAGACAAAAGCCAGCAAATCAGGCATATTTTTATAGTTTTTTTTTTTTACGGAGTTCAATGTGTGAGATATATAATATCAGGTCTTTATGAGTACAGCAATACACTATGTGTTAAAGGGAACAGCAGTCCAACGGCCTAATGGCTGCCCTGGCAATGCCTATTGATCACTGCATCTGAGAGGTTAATCCGCTGAATATTTTCCAACTCTGGTGGCTAGACCCAGGCCTTGGCTGTGTAGTACAGTCTAGTGCTGGAAGAAAACTGTCCGAAATGTCATATAAATATTATTGCTGCTGCTGCTACAGAAGTTTGCTTTGTTTAGTTTTGTCCCTCCTCTGCTCCTGTAGCCAGGCTATGCTGTATTAGCTCCCCCCTTCTCCCTGTTAATGTGTTATTGCTTGCCAGCCATTTTAGTGTTCAGACATCTTTGTATACCCCTTGGCAAAGATTTCTCTTTTCACCTGCTGCTGTTTTCTATGTAAGCACAGGAATTCAGGCAGAAAACAAACTATTTCCTTGGATCTTCTTACATGCTGTTACGGTTCCGTATAAATATATAAAAATATTTTATTTAAACTACGGAACAGCTAGTCTGCAAGACACTGCAGCGAGGTCCACAGGCCCAGGGAGCGGCTGTATGTCTGAACTCAATGTGAACAGGGTGCAACCAACACGGGCAGTGGTGCGGTGTGATACTCAATGTGAACAGGGTGCAACTAAACCCTGCCAGTTAAGCTCACCAGCCAGGTGCACCAGTACTGCTGAAAACAACAAGGCTGCCAAGGGTTAACTCACCCCAGGTCAGCAAACACACATACTCCTGCAACAGCTAGGAGTTACCAAGGAAGTTTGACAGTTTAAATAAGGCTCTCAGAGGCCAAACCTGCTGCAGCTCCACAGGCTGGAACAGTGTCTACCGCTCCTAGCCCTGGTGTAGAGCTGACAGTTCAGGGTTTACAGGTCCTACCTAACAGCACCCAGAAATAAGCAGAGGAACCCCACACAGAGGCCTAGTCTGGCAACCTGCCTGAATACTGGAGACTATCGCTGAAAGTACTGTCATCAACAAACTTCAGTGGACTTTAGTCAAAGTGTGAGCACGTGGCGGGCGTCGGCGCACACTATTTAAAGGGAACACCCCGCCCAATAGGGGCGGTGGTCATGACCTCATCACTCATGCTCAGTAGGGGAGAAATGACACTTAGCTTGTGAGCGGCTCCAAAAGTCTGAGCATGCTCGGTAGGGTGAAAGCTGGATTTTGACTGACCCGCAGGTGGCGCTCTGCGCCGGGAGAGCAACCCGCAGGACCCATTCCTAACACATGCATGCAGTGCTGAGTTGCAGCTGACAAACCTTCTTAGATCCAGTTCACATCTGCATTCAGGCCATTCCGTTCCCTTATCTGCATGAAATATGCGGAGAGAAAAGTCATGCAAGCAGCACTTTTCTCTCTGCGTTTTTCTTGCCAAAATCACACGGTCCCCATTCAGCCTATGGGGTCCACGGGTTTCCTTAGGTAGATGCTTTTTTTATGCAGATAGGTTTCCATTCAGGAGGTCCATGTGGGCATCGGACTGAACTTCAAGGAGGATGCCCTGGACTGGTTGGGATGTGTTAATAATAACAAGTTTTCCCCCTTTTTCTCCTCCCTTTCAATCATTCTCCTGTCAGCTTACCTGGCCTGGTCCTCTATTTGGTATGTACGGGTGCAATTGTTAATGAACAATAAAGTTTGTTTGAGAGTTCGTATGCCCCATGTTGCATCAGAGCTCCACCTATGCTTAGTGGGCGTGTTATATGATGGTACAGCCCCGGCCGGGAAAAGGGGCTTTCCCGGCAGACATCTTCACTCAGCTGTCATTAGAACCAGCTTTCAGCACGGCTGCGGCTTCGGTGAGTACGATGGCCGATACCTCCTCGCTTCTTTCGGCTATTAGAGCCGGTATAGCAGCGGAGGGAGACGCCTTCCTGTCAAGGCTGCTTTCAGCGGACCGGCAGGAAGATAGCGCCGCTACGGTTCCCAATCCCCCTGCTGCCCGCAAGTCTTCTAGGCACTCCAGACCGCCGGAGCGCTTGAGCCCGAGCTCGTCTCCTACGGTCCGGAGGGTCAGTGCGACTAGGGCCCCAGCCATTTCTTCATCGCCCGGACATAGGGGGGCGGAGCCTATTGGCCCGCCGTTTATTGTCCCTTCCCCCTCAGTAACGGCTAGGAGCGCCATTTTAGTTCCACTTGGCGCCGCTTCTCCTCTGCAGTTAGCTATGGGTAGTAAGGAGTCCCACTCTGTCTCCCCTCCATCCTCGCCAGCTATGACTCCTCCACCCACTCAAGTTAGGGGTGTCAGCACAGCTGTAACGGCAGCTACTGAGGAGGCCACGCTGCATGATTCTCCCGGCTCTTTTGATTTGTTTCCCCCTTCTACTCAGATCATCCGGCGGCCCCCCAGAGCCCATATGTCTTCTCCTGCTGGGAGTTCCCGGTCTTTCCATAAGAGGACTCGGGAGGTATCACCTTCTTCTTCATCTTCTTCCTCTGGAAGTCGGTCCAGGCATAGTTGCCATCACGGGTCCAAGTCCAGACGCAGCAGGGGTCGTCGCCGCTCCCGGTCCAAAGGGAGCCGCAGGTCGGGTCATTCGCATGGCAAACGCAGGCATTCTTCATCATCTTCGTCTACGTCCTCCTGCAGTTCTCATCACTCATGCAGGTCTCATAGACGCAAGAACAAGAAGTCTGCTCAGGCGCAGCCCAGAGAACCTCCTTCCCAAGGGGCTTCGCAACCCAGTGCCGTCGTGGTATCTCCAGTGTCAGTTCCTATTTCTGATATTCCACAACCATCTGCTTTGTCCAGTGAGTTTGATTTTGCGGGGTCTTGGGAGGGTAGTTCTAGCAAAGACTCTGAGCTGCTACCTGCCCTTAAGGCCTTGTTGCAGCGTTTAGACAGTAATGGTGAAGTGCAGTCTGTTGTTTCTGGTACTAGTAAAAAAGTGGCTTCCCAGGGTGCTGGTATCTACAAAGAAGCTTTCTTTTGTGGAGTCAGTCCTCTGGGTGCCCATGTTGATGATGAAACTAGGAATAAGATATACAATAACCAATATGTAGACATATGGTCCCTGATTTCAGTAGACCAGCACACAGTAGATAAAGAAAGGAGAATAGTTACTGAGTGATCGCTTGATCAAAGGCCTAAGGTTGCAAAAACCTTTGGCAATTGGTGTCAGGCTTTTTCGGTATTGGGGTGTATTGCGGGTGAGAAGCATCCTGAGAGATGCTCCGAACTGTTTGTCTATTTTGACACCATCTTTGGGGCTTACAAGGCACACGGGGGTAGCGCTTGGTGGCGTTATGATGAAGAATTCAGACGCCGCCTAGCTCTTCAACCTGAGATCGGGTGGGTGGTTAAGGCCACCGATCTTTGGATTCGCTTAATGATGGCGCAAAAATTGTCGCCCTTTCCAAGCGACGCCGCTGGCCCAAGTGGGACACCAGGTGGGTCAGTGGCGGTCAAGCGTCCCGGGACGTGCTGGCTCTTCAATGAAGGGCATTGTCGATTTTATGGCCTGTGCAAGTTCAAGCACGAGTGCTTGACTTGCGGAGGCGGTAACGCAGCGGCCCGTTGCCCCAAGCCAGTTAAAACCCCTAGTAAAACGCCGGGTGATGGGAAAAACGCCGGTGAGCGTGTCGCAGATGTCCAGGTGGCTAGATGAGTATCCGGATAAAGTCACTGCTGCGACTATTAGGTTGGGTTTTAGTTTCGGGTTTTTCATTCCTTTTAATTTTAGTCGTTCTCCGATTTTTTTAGATAACTTGAAGTCAGCCAGGGATCACCTGGATGTTTTGAGGGATAAGGTTAAAAAAGAAGTTGTTTTGGGAAGGGTTAATGGCCCATTTTCTCAGCCTCCCTTTTTACAATATAAGGATTTCACCTTTGGGAGTGGTTCCCAAGAAGAAACCTGGCAAATTTCGTTTAATTCAGCATCTTTCTTTTCCAAAAGGTGATTCGGTCAATGACGGCATTCCAAGGGAAGAAGCGTCCGTGTCTTACGTGTCTTTTGACCGAGCTGTTAATTTAGTTAGTAATGCCAGCCCCGGTTTTCTTTTGGCAAAGTCTGATGTTGAATCCGTGTTTTGGTTGCTTCCTGTACACCCCGATTGTCACCATTTGTTGGGTTTTAAAGTCGACAGTTTTTACTATTATGACATGTGTCTGCCGATGGGTTGTTCCATATTGTGCCACTACTTTGAACTTTTTAGCTCTTTTTTTGGAGTGGGTGGTGCATTATGAAACAGGCCTTTGTTCAGTCATGCATTATTTAGATGATTTTCTCTTCGTCGCTCCGGCTGATAGCCAGCAGTGTGAGTTTTTGTTGTCGACGTTTCGTTTTTTCATGGGTAAGTTCGGGGTTCCCCTATCTGATGACAAGACTGAAGGCCCGACTACGTGCCTTTCTTTTCTTGGCATTGAATTTGATACAGTGGCGATGGTCTATCGCTTACCGGCTGATAATCTCAAGAAATTGCGTGGTCTAATCAACGGTTTTTTAAGCGTTCCGAAGGTTTCTCTTAAACAGATGCAGTCCCTACTGGGTATGCTAGTATTCGCGTGCAGGATTATGCCCATGGGGAGGGTTTTTTCGAGACAGTTATCACTAGCACCAAAAGGCGTTGTTGCGCCACATCACAAAATCAGGCTTACTAAGGTTTTAAAAGCGGACTTGAGGGTTTGGCAGTCCTTCCTAGATAGGTACAATGGGCGCACGTGTTGGCAGGAGGCGGAGGTGTCCAATGGTGAGCTGTCTCTCCATACTGATGCGGCCGGGAGCTTTGGTTACGTTGCCATTTTTGGCTCCAGGTGGAGTTCCGGGAGCTGACCCGAGATTTGGAAGTAGTCTGGCCTGTGCCGTAATCTGACGCTGCTGGAAATTTTTCCAGTGGTCCTGGCAATAGAAGTGTGGGGTGATTTGTTGGCAAACAGGAAAGTAGTTTTTTGGGTGGATAACATGAGTGTGGTACATTGTCTTAACACATTGTCGTCTTCATCCCTTCCAGTCCTGGCGCTATTGCGTCGCATGGTGCTTAGATGCCTGGAGCATAACATATGTGTAAGGGCCCGGCATGTACCGGGAATAGAGAACCAAATGGCTGACGCACTGTCGCGTTTTAATTGGCAGGAATTCCGCTCTCTTTGTCCGGAGGCTGCACTGGAGGGTGTACCATGCCCTCCCATCCTATGGGAATTAGTGACCCTCGACTGATGCCACTTCTCCAATCCTCGGTTACTCCTGCTACTTGGTCCAGCCACGGTAAGGCATGGGATGCTTGGTTAGCTATGTCAGAGGGAGTTTTTTGTATTTATAGTATCAGGGATACGTTGTCAGTTACTTCTGCTTACCTGGGTTATTTACGGGATTTGGGTGTATCTGGGGTAGTTGCTCAGAAGCGGTTGGCTGGGGTGGGTTTTCATCTTAAATTACGGGGTGTGCCTGATGTCACTAGTCATTTTGCCGTTCACCAGGTATTAAAGGGCTGGCGAAAAGAATACGTGCGGAAGGAGTCTAGGAGGCCTATCACGCATTCGCTGTTAGTCAGATTATTGGAGGTTTTGTCGACAGTTTGCACTACAGAATATGAGGTGTTTTTGTGGTCCGCCGCGTTTTGTTTGGCCTTTTTTGCGGCACTACGCATTGGGGAATTGTGCTCGGCTAGTAAGACCAGGGCGGGTGGGCTTCAGGAAGCCGATGTTTTGGTTGCCAATGGGATTTTGAGGGTCAAAATCAGTAGGTCTAAGACTGACCAATACGGAAAGGGGGTGTGGCTCACGCTGAGACCGGTTGGAGGTCCCTCCTGCCCGGTGGTCTGTGTGTCACGCTACACGGCTTGCCGTCCATCTATACCACTTTTTCTGGTTCATGAGGATTTGTCCCCTGTCACTAGATATCAGTTCACTGGTATGTTGAGGCTTTGTTTGAGTAGGCTCGAGGTTGATGGTTCGCAGTTTGGTTCCCATTCCTTTCGTATTGGGGCAGCCACGGATGCTTTTAGGGCGGGATTGGTAGAGGAAGAGGTTAAACGTATTGGGAGGTGGAAATCTAGCGCTTACACGGGTTATGTCCGTCCAGAATTGGTTTTGTGATAGACTGTTAATGGTATGTTTTTCTTTCAGATGAAGTTGATCCGGTGGTGGTTCTCTTAGGACATTCTTTCATTTATTGGGCGCATCAGCGCGCTGAGTTCCGGCCCGGTGGACGAAGCTTTGGCTTGCAAAGGATCCAAGTGTTGTGGAGGGGATATCGCGGTTTGAAATGGGCGCAAGTTTTGCCCGAAGTGGTTTTGGTCAGTCGATCCATACGTGCTTCGGTTATCCTGCTCCTGCATGCAGGTGGTAATGATCTCTGTTCCGTTAGGATGGTCGAATTGCTTGCAGTTATGAGGTCTGACCTGGATAGGATTCCTGAGTTTTTTTCAGTCATTATTGATCATTTGGTCAGAGAATTCCTAGACTGGTGTGGCGCGGTGCTAGGAATGCTGAGGCCATTGAGAGGGTTAGGCGTTCTATTAACGCAAGGATGGCCAGGTTTGTTAGAACCAAAGGTGGTGTAGTGATTAGACATAGAAGGCTCGAAGGTGACAATAGTGAATTTATGTGACCAGATGGCGTGCACTTAAATGACTTTGGGAATGACGTATTCCTTGATGGTGTGGAAGCAGGCACTGAGCAGGCATTGTTTCTTTTAAGTGGGGTTACACTGGTCTCTCCATGGCGGTAGTTCAGAGAAAATGAAGGGGCGGACCGGAAGCCGGACAAGCCCTCCGGATATCTGGGGTGGGGCTTACTCCTCCAGTTCCAAATGTTAATGACATTTATGCAAATGAGTTAGGAAAAAAAAAGGTTAAAGGTTATGACGTTAATAAGAGTTAATAAAGCTGTGGCCAAACTACCGCCCATCAAAAGGTGAATCTGTCTCTATAGTCTTATTTAATGGGGTCAATGAAGGTCAAAAAGAAAGGGGGAGGGATAGTTTGTATGTTGGTACTGTTAATCTCCAACCAGTCCCAAGTGGACTCCCCAATGGAAACAAGAACGCAGATGTGAACCAGGCCTAAGATTAAGTAATTGGTTGGATACAGGCAGAATACTTAGTGAGACTGTCTCTAGAGCTGGGACTGTACCTGCCATGTAATGGAGTCAGACTAGAGAAAGCTGTAACATTTACAGCTATCACAGCACAAAGATACAGTCAGAGGATATACAGCTTGTCTTCAGTGACAGGAGAAATCACGTGTGTGTGTGTGTGTGTGTGTGTGTGTGTGTGTGTGTATTAGCACCTACAGTACACACTCCTTCTCCATAGATCTTTCTAGCAAGTTAGAAGCCCCTCTTCAGTGTAACACAGATCCAGTCTATGTGCTACTATGGCTGAAAGTTACACGGCACAATTTGTTCATAACTGAGGGTGCAGCCCCACTCCAACTCACTTAAAAAGCTGTAAGGATGTTTCAGCCAAATACTTACAATATGGCAGCTAATCGGTTTGGGTGTTGGATCAAAAATGTTCAGATCCTGGATAACCCCTTTAAGTTATTAAAGAATGCCAGACATTGCATAAAGTTCTATAAAGCATATTGCCACTGGACTTTGGAGAGATGGAAACATGTTCTGTGGAATGATGAATCCCACATCTGTATCTTCAGTCTATTGGATGAGTCTGGGTCTTGTAAATGCCAGTAGAATATTACCTGCCTACTGAATTGTGTCAAGTGTAAATTTTGGTGGAGGAAGAATAATAGTATGAGGTAATTCCAGTGAAGGGAAATATTAATATTTCAGCATAGCAAGGCATTTTGGACAGTTGTATGCTTCCAGCTTTGTGAATACAGCTTTTCTGTTTCAGCATAAGGGTGCGTTCACACGATGTAAAATGGACCGTGATCTGGCACGTATACGGCGTGTCAGAGTTTGCGCGCTCAAAAAGATCCCATTGATTTCAGAATCAGGGTGTATAAAGCAGTTCCCATTCATTTCAATGGGAAGCCGGCATACGAGCGCTCCCCATTGAAATGAATGGGCTGTTTTTTTCACTACGAGTGCTCCCATTGAAGTGACTGGGAAGTGCCTGAGTGTACGGCTAGCTCAGCTCATTCCGAGCCATACATGCAAGCACTTCCCATTCACTTCAATGGGAGCGCTCGTAGTGAAAGAAGCAGCCCATTAATTTCAATGGGGAGCACTCGTATGCAGGCTTCCCATTGAAATGAATGGGAACTGCTTTATACGCCCTGATTCTGAACGTGTTTTAACGTTCAGAATCAGGCAGCATATCAGTAGTGTGAATTCACCCTTACAGTGCCCCAGTGAACACAGCAAAGTATGGTTGGTGAGTTTGGTGTTAAAGAACTTGATTTTCCTGGACAGAGACCTGACGTCAACCCCTTGAACACCTTTTGAGCGAACTTATTCTAACTCCATAATAAGGCAGCAATGATCTGGGTTCTAGAAGAAATATCATTATGTATATGTAACACTGGACTCTAGATCCATGCTTTCTCCCTGCTCTGATGGTGGGTATTGTTCATCTTGGAATCAGCTAAAAATATGCTCCATTCATCAAAATGTATTTTTCTGCAGCATGCAGATCGAGATGGAGCCTAGCTAGATTGATCAAACGGTTACAGGAACTTCTTCAACAAATCTATCATGGAAGAACTTTCTTTTAGATTTTGGGCCACACTTGGAAGAGTTGCAGTGGGCTAGTTGCTGGTGGAGTCGCAGCCAGCTAACCTGCTACAGTATGCAGTACCAATGTAGTGGATGGGATTTAAACAACACACTTTTTTAAAAGAAATCTGCAGCAGGTCAATTTCTTTCTGCAGATTTGGTGCAAAAAACCAATATAGCCTCAGGGGTAAAACCCACCGCAAAAAACAGCTGAATTTGGCTGCCTCTGTCCACAGGTAAGTCCACTGGACTAAAGATACCCACATTGGACCTAGGATGTGTGCCCAATATGGATACATGGTTGTGTTCAGTCATTTCTTCTGCTATTTTTTGAATCCATAAAGGCCTATGAGAACAACACCAGAAGAAAATGTTTACACAGAGAATAATAACTTTTGAAAATAAACACAAAAACCCCATTTTGAATGTAGTGCATTTTATATTTCAGTACTTTATATTTGGCCATACTATTTTTGAACTGATATACAGCTTTATGTGGCTTTTTTTGAAAAATTTTATGAATCCATCCTCATTGCTGGATTACAAGGAAACCATATAGTTAAATATGCAGAAAAAAAGCTCTGTAAATAAAGGAATTTGCTTCAAGATAAATTTCCAGAGCAAATGTCACTTTCCATTGTCAAACTGTCCATCTTGCTATCATTTATTACTACATAGAAAAAATATAAACAAGCATTTTTCATTTATTGATGTCTTCATCAGCATGTTCCTTAGGTCACTACATTGTCAGCTTATTGCTGAGTTGGGGAACCTTGCACATTGCATTTTCTTAGAATTTCTTATAAACCATTGGAGTCAATAATCTGAATACAAGCGGTTTCTTTATAGCCCTCACTAGCTTGTTCAGTAGATTTAATACAATACCCTATATCTTCACTGAAACACAAAAAAATAATGCTGGCTTTAGATATATATCTCTTATATACAGTTAGGTCCAGAAATATTTGGACTGTGATGCAAATTTTGGCATTTTAGCTGCTTACCAAAACAAATATTCAAAATCTAGTTATATCAATATGGACTTAAAGTGCAAACTCTATGCTTCAATTTGAGGGTATTCACATTATTATTGGAGGAAAGGTTTATAAATGAAACCTCTGCAGGACATAGCTACCTCTTTTTCAAGGGACCAAAAGTAATTAAACAATTATCTCAAAAGTTATTTAATGGGCTGCATGGGCTGTTCGTTTGTTAATCCACGGTCAATTAAGCTGTTAAAAGGTCTGGAGTTGATTCCAAGTGTGGCTTTTACATTCGGAAGCTGTTGCTGTGCACGTACAACATGCAGTCAAAGGAGCTCTCGATGGAAGTGAAATAGACCAGCATTAAGTTGAAAAAAAAAAAAAAAGTGAGTGAGTGGCCAAAACAACAGTTTGATAAAAAAGACCACACTGATAAGCTTGGGAACTCAAAAAGGCCTGAACATCCACATGTCTTGGTATCTGGAGTAAGCTCTGTTTTCATCTGAAATTAGAAAAATGAAGAAACTTTGCCTACATGTATTTGCAGTTTGTGTTGCTATATTTTGCTCACTTAGCCTTTTCTCAGCTGTTTTTGCTGTTATACAGTTACTCCTGGCATAATTACCTGTCAATAAACTAGCAGTAGTAATAATGGCAGACTGCTCATTTCTGTACACGCCTGTAGCCTCAGACAAATATAAGATGTGCTGCAGTCATAACAGGAATATTAGCAGAAGAAATATAACTGTTAGAACACCATGTATGAAAGCTTATCCAGCCTGAGAACAGACTGCCCAACAAGACTCTACACACATTTCAACTTTTCATGAAAATTCAGGTAGCCTTTAAAACCCTGACATACACCATAATACTACTGCACATCCTTAATAGATTAATAATGAAATAAAATGCATAAAGCAAATATACTGCAGCCTTCTAGTAGAGTTCAGGTTGTTGTCTGAGGAGACATGAGATCAAAGGAGATCTCATGTCTCCTCAGACAACAACCTGAAGCCTACTAGAAGGCTGCAGTATATTGCTTTCCAGAGATAAGAGTACTTCCAGGCCCCTTCCTTCATCATATTTTACATTCAGCGCACCATGTACGTGCACTACATTTCCTACTCACAAATTGTATTAGCTTGTTGTTAAATAGCCCCAGTGGCATAGCTAAGCAATAACTCATACAGTATAAATCTGTTAGCATGTAAATGAGTACCTAGCTGTTAATTCTTCATTTGCTCATTAGCATATACAGCATTAAAATTGCTGTGACATATCAATGCAGCAAAGACCCGTGGACGAATAAAGGTGAATGTTGTAGCATGTTTTTTTGCTTTTGCTATAGCATTTTTCTCTAATTAAGGTAAATTTCCACCCGGGCTAATGAATCATAAAAGAGAAGCAATTACACTTTTCTCGCGGTGATGACAAACAAGGTCAGATTATTGCTACCATTACTAATATCTGTTTGCTAATAGCAGATATAATTGGAACACACTAATAAAAAATAGCAGTGGTTTTTGGTAGTGAAATGACATACTGAATATTAGTCCTCATATATCAAAACAGTCTAAGAGAGAATATAACTATTTGCTTCAAAATGTTAATGGATGAGTGCACATAATAGAAAAAACGATTCCGTTCTCAATATCTCACAGTGTAAAGCACCACTGTAATGATAGTGCCACTTTAAATAAGGGATCTGTCACCATCAAACTCAATATCAAACCAGTCACAGTGAATAGATGCACCATTTCCTTGAAAAATCTGATAAGGCTCAAGTGCAGTGGGACGTGTCAGAATCCCCGAGACTCTTTTTCCAGGACCCCTATATGCCCCTGTACACTTGATTGACAGCCTCTTCTTTTTCCACAGCTATGACATCTTGTTGAGACCTGGAGTTTCCTGGCTGAAGCCTTGGGGCGACTCTGGCACGTCCTCATTGGTCTTCAGCTTCACTTTTATATTTTCCGGGATAAACTATGAATTAACCCCTAAACTAAATCCCCTCCCCCTGTCTATCTTCTAATTTATTTCTATTAAAGAAAAAAATGTATAACTACCCATATTTATAATAATCTGGTGACGTTTCATCACTTCCGAAACGGAGCATCACCAGTAATCTCCCCCCCCCCCAACCACATTAATTTTTACATATCTTTGTGTGTCCAGGAATGGCTCCCCCTTTCTTGAAGCATTTGCGCAGTCTGGAGGTGACTGCAAGACATGAGCGGTACTGATGGCACTCCATCTCTACTATGCAGGCCTCACAGGTATTTCCTGTCTGTGCACAGTGTCTCCAGCCTGCACACAATGAAGAAGAAAGGACGAGCTGTCTCTAAGGTCAGAAGGTAGGTAGGTATGACGTGATGGGGGTGGGGGGCTTAGTTAGTTACTAGAGATGAGCGAACACTATTCGGAACAGCACGCTCCCATAGAAATTAATGGAAGCAGCTGGCACGCAGACTTTGCCGGCGGCCGGTCGCTTAAACCCCGCGTGCCGGCTACGTTCATTCATTTCTATGGGAGCGTGCTATTTGGCTGTTTCGAATAGTGTTCACTCATCTCTATTAGTTACTTTAGAAGGGCTAGCAGTGGGTGGGATAACTTAGCACAGCTTAGTTATGGAGGCAGGGAGGGGGTGTAATGGAGTGAGAGAGGAGTGTGGGCAGGAGTGAGCAGTGACAGGGAGGTATTGTGGCATACAGAAGATACCAGGAACTCCAGAAATCACTCAAAACACTGCTAAAAGTAAATGGGTGTACTTTTAATCCATTAATAGGACTTACAGACCTTTTTAAAAATAAAAAAAAGATTTTTTTGCACAGAAAAACCCTTTAACTTACTTGATGGATGTGATGGAGTTTACTGGTTCCAAAATCACATCTTAATATACAGACAGGGTTTTATACCTTTTTTTGTTCTCTGAAAGTCGTGGTAAAAAGGTATGGTAGAGAGGTACGGTCTCTCCTGTTTAAAGACTTCCAGTAAACTACAAAATACATCTATGAATTACTCCTGGCACCAGTGGTGAACCTAGCCATTCTGCTGCCTGAGACAGACGACAGAAAGGCTCCCCCCCCCCCACACCGGACTTAATCCCGGGGGGTTGCTAGTGGTAACATTACAGTGAGTAACACTTTGTGGTGACTTACCGGAGACATCCCTAATTGCTCTCTTTCCTCTAGACCGCCGTGACCACTTCTTCCTGCTGTGATTTGTCTCTGTAAAGTTTGCAACACAGACATCTTTGACTCCTCACTTCTCCAGGCAGCTGACCCATATTGTCCTCACTTGCACAACTCCCCTTAAAGAGGACCTTTCATGAGTTGGGGCACATGCGATTTTATATACCGCTGGAAAGCTGACAGTGCGCTGAATTCAGCACACTATCGGCTTTCACGATCTATGCCCCCACTGAAGAGCTGTTGGTGTTCGTACCGTAGATCTTCACTGTCAGAAGGGCATTTCTGACAGTCAGTCAGGAATGCCCTTCCTCACAGTAGCGCCTATAGCGCTGTACTGTGAGAGGGGGAAGAACAGTCCCTCAGTACTCGTCTATTAACAAGCACTGTGAGGAGAGGGCGGGTGCGTTCCTCCGCCCTCTGACAGTACAGCGCTATAGGTACATCATGTGTATGGTCAGAGTTAAAAACTCCCCTGACTTATGCTGGTTTGTATTTCTATGTGATCTAACTTCTCGCTGCTCTCACTGGCCTCCTGCATGTAAGAGCTGAGAGGGAGAAACTTATCAAAAGCAGGAGGCTTTGGGACAAGTTGTATTACGTATGACTACACTGAGATTCTGCCGTGTTAGTTAAGGTATAAAAATTATACCTTACTGATCTATCACTTTCGGCCGTCTGCCACTCCCTATGTCTCTAATAAGCCAGAGGAATGATGGAAAATGTAGACTGCATTAAGCAAACTGTATCAAGGGAGAAGAAGAAATCAAGATGGCAGATAACCAAAAAATTAACTAAAACAGGTACATACAAAAGTATCTACTTTATTTATAGACTATGCTTCAGTATATAGGTAAAATAAAATCCATAAGTGCTTGTTTAATGTAACCTTCATCTAAAATACAGGTATGTAAATGTATACAGGAATAGTAAAGGAAGTATTTTCCATTCTGGTGAAAGTTTGCAATGTATTATACTATATAAATCTATACATTTCTAGTGTCAGATGGCATTAATTGTAAACATTTGCTTCAGGGTACAGCAAATAGGTTGTTTCTGGCTACCGGATGTTTTTGGAGACGGTGCAAAAGAGTATTTCATTTGGAGGCTGTAGAATATTATACTTGTAATAGCGCTCAGTGGGGAGCAGCTGCTGTGCATGTGTGCTGTGACTGAAGAGCATATTACCTCCCTTCTCTAAAATACCCAAATGCAAGCAGCTTATTCAGACAGATTGTAAAGCACTCGGTATCTAAGAGGAATGAGTGCTCCCACAGTTGATTTCTTCAATCCAAGCTGGATGCCTATTGCAGATTCAGTCTTCCCAGCCTGGTGCAGGGCTACAATTTTGTTTCTGGTGTCCTTTGACAGCTCTTTGGTCTTCACCATAGTGGAGTTTGGAGTCTGACTGTTTGAGGGTGTGCACAGGTGTCTTTTTATACTGATAACAAGTTTAAACAGGTGCCATTACTACAGGTAATGAGTGGAGGAAAGAGGAGACTCTTAAAGAAGAAGTTACAGGTCTGTGAGAGCCAGAAATCTTGATTGTTTGTAGGTGACCAAATACTTATTTTCCACCATAATTTGCAAATAAATTATTACAAAATCAGACAATGTGATTTTCTGGATTTGTTTTCTCATTTTGTCTCTCATAGTTGAGGTCTACCTATGATGTAAATTACAGACGCCTCTCATCTTTTTAAGTGGTCGAACTTGCACTATTGGTAACTGACTAAATACTTTTTTGCCCCACTGTAGTTGGTATCAGCCCATCAGATTATACCAGGATTCTTTACCTGTAATATATCTTTCATATCTTTACCAGGTTATATTAATTAGTAGAATTAGTTTCAATGTACGATAAGTCCATTACTTCTCCATAAGCATCACAATGATACAAATGTAATCCATCTACAATTATGTTACCTACTATATTTTAAAGGGGGGATTAATGTATCTGTAATGATGCTAGTATCTGTTTCATCGGACCACAATGTATCCTTATAAACTAAAATAAAATTATATGAGCAGTCGCAACGTGATTTGGTTAGTGAAATAGCTCAGAAACCAATTACAAGCTAGTCAGTCAACTGCAAAAAAGCCGCCAGATTGCAACACATTTCAGTGAACACTGACTGAGCTCTGTACAGATGTTTTAAAAGAAATGATCTGTTTGTTACATTTTGTAGCCATCATTTGAGAAAAATATAACAACCTATTGTGTTTTTGGTGTTTTATATTTAAAAGGATTTTCCAGTACTTGCTACCTAGGACAGATCATCAATTAAGGATTGCCAGAAGCCTGGCACCCGGGCACGTAGTCTGATCAGCTCTTTAAAGAGGCTGCTGGTACGAGTGTTGCAGCCTCTTCAGTACTAACCAAGCTCAGTGCCATTCATTTGTACAATTGCTGAGCTCCATATAACACTTCATCTCATTCACTTGAATTTATGTTGCGATTGGGCCATGTGACCAATTAATGTGATGTCACATGGCCTGGGGATCCAAAATCAGGGATCCCCACGGATCTTCAATTGATGACTCATGTATATATATTCTAAAAATTAAAAAAAGCTGGTTTAAAGTGTTTTCAGCAAAAATCCCATTGAGGCCAGGGCCCCACATGGCATAAATGCAGCGTTTTACAATTACAGCAAATTGGATGGGATTCTAGCAAATCCTATCCCCACTTTGCGGTAATATATATGCAGTGGAAATGGCAATCTCTGTAAAGGTCTGTAGAATATGTTGGCACTATACAAGTCAGCCCTCGTTCACATCAGCATTTGGATTCTGTCTGGAGGAGTCTGCATGAGGACCCCCTGAATGGAATACAAACACAATTGCAAGCGCTGTGCAATAAAAGCACTTGGACCCCATAGACTATAATGGGGTCCGTGTGTTTGCCACGCACTGCCCGCACAAATCATGCGGATAGGAAAGTAGATGGTGAAGTACTTTCCTGTCCGCAAGATCCCTGAGGAGATCTGGTGAGAAGCACACAGATCCCATTATAGTCTATGTGGTCCATGTGCTTTTACAGCACAGCGCTTGCACTTGCGTTTGGTATTTTGTTCGGAGGGATCCTCATGCGGAATCCCCCGGACGGAATCCAAACGCTGATGTGAACGAGGGCTAAGCAAAATAAATACATCGGGAAGATTTCCTGACCTATATTGCACCTCCATTGAAGGGCCCAAAATTATAGTATGGCACATTATAGGCACTGTAAAGACATACACAACTTTTAGGCTCCTATTATAAAAAATGTATACTGCATGATGTATAGTGTGTTTTTTTTTTCTGCAGTTGACCTCTGTATAGGAAGTACAGCTTTCTTCCCTTTCCTATATTTTGCCCTTCATTGGTTAAATGGAGCTATTTAATAATGTTAAATTTATACTTTAAGTACTGGACTCAGATTCCGTGTACACTTAGCTTACCCTTGGTTCACATCTGCGTTGGTAATCCATTCGGAGTCTGCATGGGGACCCCCCAAATGGACTACCGAACGCAACTGCAAGCGCTGTGCAATGAAAGCACATGGACCCTATAGACTATAATGACAGGAAAGCAGATTGTGAAGTACTTTCCTGTCCGCAAGTTCCCTGTGGAGATCTCGCGGCAATCACATGGACCCCATATAGTCCGTATGCTTGCACTGCACACCACTTGCAAATGCGTTCGGTAGTCCGTTCGGGGGTTCCCCTGGCAGACTCCTCCAACACAGATGTGAACAAGGCCTTATTTTACCATGTGCTATCTTCTAGGTGGATTTTTGTGCAGTTTTGGAATAGACAGTGAGTGCAGCTATCCAATCTACCTTGAAATTAAGAATAATACGAACATAATAAATATTAAAAAGAAACTGCTTTAACTTGTATAGTTTGAAGCTATGTATAGAGTTGTAAACCTGTCGAGTAACACAGAGACAAGCAAATCATGAAATAAAATGTCTTCTGCCAAGAGATCAAGTATTTAAATTTATTTGAATTGCTTTATAAGGAGCCATTAGAGTGATTTCTTATTTGCTGTTTTTCCTTAAGGTGCTATTGTGGTTTTCTTTTCTTAGCATTTGTTTTCCACATGTTGATTTAATGACTTTTTCTTTCTAATTTATCAATTTTCAGCATGCTTGTGTGTAGTATAAACGAAAGCAAATGTTCCCCAGTATACCTCTCAGGAAGATATAACGATACAGCTCGAAATTTAGATTTTATGTCATGTGAAATGTCACCATATTACCATTTTTATTATTTGTTTGAATCAGTCAGTTTGATAAGATGTTGACAATTTTGTAAACAAGTTTACAGACAAAGGTTCTTGTAGATGGTGGCATTATGGATCCTTTTTGTATGGATATGTAACTTGCACCCATGGTTCTGTAACATGCGGCCTATACAAAAGTGGAAAAATATGTAAAAAATAGATCAAAAAATGTGGAGCCTCCTACCAGCTGCAGAAAGTAAGTCCTTTATTATTGGCACCCATCGACTGCTGGACCTCGTTTGATCTCAAGAACTTCAGAAATTCAATGTGACTCACACAGGTGTCATCCACAGGTAACAGTTGACAAAGAGCGTTCACAAAAACATTTCACTTAACACCGTCAGGGAGGGTTCACACCTGCGCCCGGTCTCCGCTTTGCGGGTTTCCGATTTCTGCCCGAGAAATTGGACAGGAGACGGAAACCGGCAGTCAGTTTTAAAACCCATTCACGTGAGCGTCTTGTGCCTCTCCGTGGTGAAACCATTTTTTTTAACCGGACACAAAACACAAAGTCGGACATGCAGTACTTTGTGTCCGGTTAAAAAAAATAATCTGGAACTTTCTTCTTAGGGTCCATTCACACGGACCATTTCATGCTAGCAGAAAAAGGAACCCATTGAAGTCAAAGGGAGGCTATTTTTTCAGCACTGAAATTCCACACCAAATTATTCACCATTTTCCTCTGTGTGAGGGTAAGCTCACACTGGGTTTTTTGGTCAGGATTTTGAGGCTGTATCTGCACCGGCATCCAGTCATAGCTACCCGTATTTTAGTCTGGAACCTGAGGCGGCCAAAAAAACCCTGTGTGAACTTATCCTGAATGGACCCTTTAATTGGGCTCACCTAGCAAACTAATCACAGATGTTTGAGATTGATTTAAGTGATCCAAAGAGGTTCTGCTAGCTTTTTTTCCACTAGCGAAATTTTCCACTAGAGGTAAATTCCGCACCAAATGCCTCACCATTTTCCTCCATGTGAATGGACCCTGACACACAATACTATCCATGAGTTTCAATGAAAAAAAAAATTAAATTTTAAGACACCTAAATCCGATTTGCATAATAATTTGGAACGCGGTGTACAGCTAAAAAGTAATAGTAATCTGGAGATGGTCCTTCAATCATATTATAAACTACATTTCACAAACCAACACTCATAAAGACAGTGTCAAATGGAAAGTTTGACTCTACTATATATTGAACATGTTCACATTTTCTACTATTACTTGAATTTTTTTTTTTACAAAAAAAAAAACGAGTAATATTAACACATAGGGACTGTCAGGAGCATTAGCTAAAAACTGATCTTTCATAATTAGTTTTACCTGAAATAAGTTTGCCTGGTTTTATATTATTCATAAGGTTACATGAACTCCATTATAAAGCAGGCAATTTAAAAACTAGAGGTGATACCAGAAATGTGACTTTTCCAGCTCAATAAGTCTGAAGCAGCTTTAGATCTATTGCTGTATGGAAATAAACAGTGATTCCTGCTTTGGAGACAGAAAATATTCTGCATTATTGTCACATAAAGGTGATGGATAAGTTAGCTGTAGTACTGAACTGCATACACATAGCGTCAATCATAGGACATTTCTGACAACATAAGAGGAAGTCTGACTGGTGTCCTATCTCGGGGTGATACATAGTTTTTCTTCAACAACTGTTATGCTGTAGAAATCTACATGAGGTGAAAATCTATTGAGCATTTCTACTGATGATTTGCAGCTTATCCAGCAATATGCATCAGAATATATCTGGCTTTGTCAAATGATAGATATTTGAAAAGAGGTACCATATGAATATACAGTACAGCGTATAAAAATGTCACAGCAAGAGCCTTGGACCCACATAATGTCTTAAAGAAGCACATGCTAGTTCTCAATGATAAAAGAGAGATGATAATCAGCATAACAAGTATTGTGACCACCTTGTTCAGAATAATTCAGTTTTTCTCTTACTTCTATACCCAAATGCAGTTTTTCTCCAATTTCACCCCATTCACAAATTTTTTCCAACTTTCCAGTACATCATACCAAATATTAAATGGTGCCATTACAAAGTACAATTTGTTCTATGAACAATAAGCCCTCATATCAGCGCCGCACCTCCCATGAGGCGACCTGAAGCGACCGCTTCAGGCGGCGCTATGTCAGGGCCCCAGGGAGGGCGGCATTTTTCCTTTCTTAAGCCAGTCCAGGACAAGCTGTCCTGGACTGGCTTAGCACCGAGCGGTGGATTGGGGAGGCCACTGGAGCAGCGCTTCTCCAGCAGCCTCCCCTCATGCTCAGGCAGAGAGCAGGTCCTTTCCATGCCTGCTCTCTGCCTGCGAATGACACTAAGCCCCGCCCCTAGTTTTGCCCCGCCCCCTTCACTCAGCCACGCCCCCTCCGCTCCCTCCTCCGGGGGGGGGCGGCTTTCTGTCGTTCGCCTCGGGCGGCGAAAGGGGTAGGTTCACCCCTGCCTCATATGGCTCTGCGAACAGAAAATGAAAAAATGTATGTGGTTTGGACAGAGGGGAGTCAAAAACGAAATTAAAAAATGCCTGAGGTGGCAAGGATTTAAATCAACAGTTAAAAAATTTGAAAATATAAAGAACTAGCAGGAGGACCCGGCTTCGTATGGGTATATTTCATTTTTTGTTTGTGTAGTGGCCCCATAAAAATTATCCAGTTTTGCACTGGTATATTTTGTATATCATTTGTGTGTGTGTCCATAAGCATCATGTGATCATGTGTATCTCATTTCAGATAACAGTGAGAAACCTGTGATTGGTTTTTATGGAGACCTGGAGGAAAGCAGTTTTCTATGTGACCTTGTGTAACAGTGTCATCCACAGCGCCCTGCCCCTTTAAAGTTGCCATAAAGCAGTGAAGAAAAAAGGATGGTTTTCTATGGAAACCTGGAGTAAAACTCTAAGATGTGGTACTCTGTGCAGAGCCGTGTATCTAATCCTCTGACGTGTGGTACTGTGTGCTGAGGCATGTATCTAATCCTCTGGTGTGTGGTACTGTGTGCAGTGGCACATATCTAACATTCCCCTGTGTGCTATTGTGTGCAGTGGTGCGTATTTAATCCTCTGACATGTGGTATTGTGAGCAGTGGCACGTATCCAATCCTCCAGTGTGTGGTACTTGCTGATTTGTGTATCTAATCCTCCAGCATGTGGTACTGTGTTGAGACATGCATATCTAATCCTCTGGCATGTGATACTGTGTTCTGACTTGTGTATCTAATCCTCCAGCATGTGGTACTGTGTGCAGATGCGCGTATCTAATCCTCCGGTGTGTGGTACTGTGTGCAGACATGTGTATCTAACCATCCTCATGAGGTATTGTGTGCAGTAGTGTGTATCTAATCCTCTGGCGTGTGGTATTGTGTGCAGTGGCTCGTATCTAATCCTCCATTGTGTGGTATTGTGTAAAGACATACGTATCTAATCCTCCAGCGTGTGTAAATGTTCGCAGACACGGGTATCTAATCCTGCGGCATGTGGAACTGTGTGCAGACGTGCGTATCTAATCTTCCAGCATGTGGTATTGCGTAAAGAGGTGTGTATCTAATCCTACTATGTGTTGAGGTGTATATCTAATCCTCCGGTCTGTGGAACTGTGTGCAGACTCGCGTATCTAATCCTCCGGCATGTGGAATTGTGTGTAGATGCGTGTATCTAATCCTGTGGCGTGTGTAGCTGTGTGCATTGGCACGTATCTAATCCTCCGGCGTGTGGTATTGTGTGCAGTAGCGTATATCTAATCCTGTGGCATGTGGAACTGTTTGCAGACATGCATATCTAATCCTCTAGCATGTAGTATTGTGTGCAGTGGTGCGTATCTAATCCTCCAGCGTGTGGTATTGTCTGCAGTGGCATGTATCCAATCCTCCGGCATGTGGTTTTGTGTGCAGTGGCGCGTACCTAATCCTCTGGCATGTGGTATTGTGTGGATATGTGCATATCTAATCCTCCAGCTTGTGGTACTGTGTGCAGATGTACGTATCTAATCCTCCGGCGTGTGGTGCTGTGTGCTGACTTGTGTATCTAATCCTCTGGAATGTGGTACTTTGTGCAAACATGCGCATTTAATCCTCTGGAGTGTGGTACTTTGTGCAGATGCGTGTATCTAATCCTCTGGCTTGTGATACTGTGAGCTGACCTGTGTATCTAATCCTCCGGCATGTGGTACTGTGTGCACATGCGCGTATCTAATCCTTCGGGTTGAAGAACTGTGTACAGATACACATATTTAATCCTCTGGCATGTGTAACTGTGTGCTGACTTGTGTATCTAATCCTCTGGCATGTGATACTGTGTGCTGACTTGTGTATCTAATCCTCCAGTGTGTGGTACTTTGTACAGACACACCTATCTAATCCTCTGACATGTGGAACTGTGTGCAGACGTGCATATTTAATCTTTCAGCGTGTGGTACTTTGTGCAGACGCGTGTATCTAATCCTCTGGTTGTGTAACTGTGCACAGACTTGTGTATCTAATCCGCTGGCGTGCAATACTGTGTGCTGACCTGTGTATCTAATCTTCCAGCGTGTGGTACTTTGTGCAGACGTGCATATCTAATCCGCTCGCATGTGGAACTGTGTGCAGATGCACCTATCTAATCTTTAGCCATGTGGTACTTTGTGAAGATGCACGTATCTAATCTTCTGGCATGTGATGCTGTGTGCTGACCTGTGTATCTAATCCTATTGGCATGTGGAACTGTGTGCAGACGCTTGCGTCTAATCCTTCAGCTTTTGGAACTGTGTGCAGACGTGCGTATCTAATCCTCTGGCATGTGGTACTGTGTGATGAACTGTGTATCTAATCCTCTGATGCGTGTATCTTAGTTTGGATATCAGTGTTGTACATGTGCAGTGACTGTGTGTTTTGCAGTTGGAACATAAATGAAAGACTTTCAGGTTTGTTTTGGCTAATGGGGAGTCAGGGTGTTGGGAAAGTTGTATCTCTGGAATGGTACGTCTGAGAGAGCTGGGGCCTCATCTTAAACCTTCCCAGACACCTGAAGTATCTGTGTGCCAAATTTGGTGAAGATTGGTCCAGTCGTTTGGTCGCGCATAAAGAACAGACAGACAGACAGGAATTCATTTTGATAATAGAGATTAAACATTTTGCAGATGTTTTAAGATTTTCTCTAATCTTAGTGTTGACAGTTTTTTGCTTTGACCAGTTGCCAGTAATTATGACATCGGATGCAAGAATGTTCCATGATCAGGCATTTGTCAGAAACAACACTATGATTGACATCATGTCCACAGCAAGGAAATCAGGGACACAACATGGAAGAGAACATAAACTGGCCACAATAAGGAAACCATGGCTGAATTTCTGACATGTTCTAGACCATAGAAAGTTCCTACATTCATGGCTGTGTCCATTTGAAATTGATCAATTCAACAGACGTCACCATTAAGATAGTTAGAAAAATCTTTGCAAAAATGTTTAACTTTTACTTGGGTATGAATTTAAATGTTATTAAGTTAACTCTTGTAGGGGGTGGAGGGAAATGTGGGACAGTTGTTGAATTCTGTTTTCCCCTTGTTTAGTTTTCCAAAGCAGGAGGGAAAAGAAGGAGGATATACAGTAGCTAATGGATACTCTTGAATACTCCCGATAATAAAAAGGTAACCTTTTTAACATTGAGCTTAAGTGTCATCAGACTAGAAATAAGACAAAAGAGAGAGCTGCACCGAGCGGATCTTCGTGCATTAACCAAGGTAATGGGCCAAGCTATAAAAGACAAATGCCTTCTCACCTGATGGGGTTGTGCAGATGACACAACAACCCTTGATGCATGTAATACACAAATGATGGGAAACAGGGGCAGCTACTGTATTCGCCACAGGGACGTGTAGACAATGGTAGAAAGTGGCCCAGCCTCCTCACAGGATTTGGCCAAGAATGAACAGCGCTCACCCACAGATACAGGGAATACGTCTTTATTAATACACAAGGCGTTTCTGGCTTACAGCCCTTTTTCAAGTGTATAAAATTCCTTCCACAGTGGGCCAGAATTATGAAGTATTTCTTGTATCTTTGGTTGAGCGCCTCAGTCTAGAAATGGTACTGGAAGCCATGGGACTGTTGGATATAACTTGACGAACACCAACACAACCAACAACTATCATCCAAAGTTGAGTTAAAAAAAGTGGTGCGCTAATGAGAGACACAATGTTTCACTGCGGAGATATGAGGGGATCCAAGAATTGGCCAGGTCTTTGATGCCAAGGAATTGGATAATTTTTAACAGAAGGGAGTGATTGACAGTCAAAGGCAGAGCAAAGATCTAGAGCACAGAGTAATGCCGTTGGCATATCTCTCTGGCGTACTATATGTTGGATTAGAGGAATTTGGCAGGACAAATATTAAAGTATAAATATATCTATATAATTATCTAAATGAAGTATAGATTAATTAGGCTGCATACATAGTGATTTTTAATTTTCTAAGTTGATGTTGACCTATTACTTCAAGACATATAACTAATGATCCCATACCGACAATCTGTGAAATATTGTTGATAGCATCTGACCCAGGACTGCAGATATAGCAGCTCTGTGAAGACTGTCCTATTAAAGCGGCAGTTAAGTTTGTGCTGACACTGATGCTGGCCTCTCACCAGAGAAAAGTTAAACCCATCAATTAAATATCTTCTGGGCATTTTCTGAAACAGTAATATATTCATTAGACAGCGGAGATCAATGATTCCGAAAGCTCCTACACTCTTGGTGCTGTAATTCACACCGTGAAATGAGCGTGGTAATTAATTGTAGGTTCGGTGAAGTTTTTTTTCCCCATGGAGATCACATTAGCAAATAACATCAAGCCAAAAAAAAGAAAAGGTAAAACCAGGAGTGAGTGATACAACATCAGCAGAATCTGAACAGGTTTTATGTACAGATATTTTTTATTTTCTCTTTAACTTCGGCGGATACTATTATTTTATACCTTAGAGATGAACTCCATAGCTGTAAAATGAGAAGGCAGACCCATTGATCCACTCAGTCACATATGCTAGAGTAAAGAAGAAAGTCATAGTGCAACATATTGATTGCTATTAAAGTACATTGCATCTATTTGCAGTATAGTATTTCATTTGTATTCTTAAAGGGATCCTATCATTCAGACAATATTTTTTCTAAGTACTACGTCGGAATAGCCTTAAGAAATGCTATTCTTCTCCTACCTTTCGTTGTCTTCTCCGTGCCGCTGTTCTCCTACAATCCTGGTTCTTGTCGGTATTTAAATTAGCTCTCTCGCAGCACTGGGGGCGGGCCCCAGTGCTCAGACAGCACTTGGGGCGGCCCCAATGCTGCAAGAGAACTCTCTCCAGCGCCGCCTCTATCTTCGTCAGGAACGCCCTCTTCATTCTCTTCTTCCGGCAGTGTCTTCTTACTTCTAGGCCTCGGGCAGAGCGGACTGTGCATGCCCACAAGCCCTGAGAAAATGGCCTCTTACAATACTATGCAAGCGGCCATTTTCTCGTGGCCTATGGGCATGCGCAGTCTGCTCTGCCCAAGGCCGGAGGCCTTAGAAGTTACAAGCCACCGCCGGAAGAAGAGGCTGATGATGATGCTGCTGCTGTCAGAGTGCTGGGGCCCACCCCCAATGCAGCAAGAGAGCTAATTTACATACCGACAAGAACCGGGATTATAGGCGGCACGGCGGCACGGAGAAGACAACGAAAGGTAAGAGAAGAATAGCCTTTCTTAAGGCTATTCCGACGTAGTACTTAGAAAAAATGTCATCTGAATGATAGGATCCCTTTAAGAATAGGTGAAAGTCTCTAACAACAACTAATGTATTATAAGCACTGCATCTGAGTTATTACCAGTCTCTAAAGACCTAAAGGGCTTATTCCATTATGGACACTAATCCCCTATCCACAGAATTGGGTATAAGTATCCAATCACTGGGGGCTGATTGCCTAGTGATCGAGACGACAGGGGACAGAAAGTCTCCCTAAAGCCGGTTGCACACGACCGTGTAATTCTTAGCTGTCATTAATGAACGGCATGTGTGGGGTAGGTGACACTTGGATGTCACCCGTGTGCCGCCCATTCTTCCGCGAACCCTTACATTTAATGAATAGGAATCGGGAAAGCAAGGCTGCAAATTCGAACAGGAATAGGACCTGTTCCATATTTTCTGCCCTGGAGTGTCGGCCTGCACACGTGACAGTGTAAACCACAGTCATGTGTATGGGACCATAGAAATGAATGGGTCAGTGTGATATCTGAGAAAAACCCAGTTAGTACCTACTGACCTAACACACAGTCGTCTGCAAGGAGGCTAAGGTCTCCTCGTGAACTGAGAGCCAGTGTGCTTGCATTATCAATTCACCTTTCATTTCTGTGTGTCTGCCGGGACTGAATTCTTCAGCCCTGCCTGTAGCCCCATAACACTGAATAGAGTGCCGGTTATACAAGCACAGTGGTGCTCCATGCACAGGGAGGCTTTAAGCAAGACTTTCAATTCCCTATCCTTCCCTCATCGGTCACTTATCCTTTGTCCTGTGCAGAGAAGATAAGTTTCCGTATTAGGATAATGTCATTAAGTGGTTTGGTACAGAAAAGGGACAAGGGATGACTCTGTCATGTGTCGCCTTAAAAATCTGACTGCAAAAACGCTGTGTGAACTTACTCTTAGATTGCTGCTGAAGTAGTAGCTACTGATTTAGGTTGACACTTAGCAGGTTGTTAACTGGACTCTTAATGGTTTTTTGGTGACATTTGGTTTCTTCTGTGACTGTAAATCAAATAAGTTTTATTGTTGAAAGGTGAAATCCATTAAAAGGGAATTTAAATTTAATTGAATAATAAAGTACTGTATGTTACTGTTATGTCCTCTCATACTATATACTATAGTTATGTGAAAATTGGGAACCTGTCACCATGAAAATGCAATATATTCAGCAGGATGTTATAGAGCAGAAGGAGCTGAGCAGATTAATGTATAGTTTTATTGGGAAAGATTCAGTATAACTGGTCATTTGTTCCTTTATATCTATGCTTAGAAATGGTAACTGAGTCAAGGCACTGGCAGTGATGGACAGCTGTTTCTGTATGCAATGTTATAATGGGGGAGCTTGTCAATCACTTATAGGACTGCTCTTTTGACTCAATTACTGATTCTAAGCATATAAAAGCAGAGGTATATACAGTAATGGAATAAATGGAATCTTTCCCCTACAATTATATCAAATTGCTCAGCTCCTGCTGCTCTATAACATCCGGCCTACAGATTACATTGCATTTTCATGCTGACAGAATCCACTTAAGCAGGTATTATCTCATAAAGACAGACACTTTCCATAGCCCCTATTATATACAGTATAATATAAATTACATAAAGGGGTGACCCTATAAGGCCCACAACTATTAATCTCATCTCTATAAATAGTAGAGAATCATTCCATGTATTACATGGACGATCATTTGCTTGAATGGCCAGTTTGTAATGCTTCCTTCCCCCATTACCAGCTGATCCCCAGGGGTTTCTGAAGCTGAACCAGCACTGATCAGTTAGTCACTCGGCTTTTCTCACCTATGACATTTATATAGGTGACATTTCTCACCTATACTATGGATAGGTTATAAATTGTAATCTTAGCACGATTCCTTTAAATCCTTCTATAGTTTTACATTATCTCCAGCTGTGTGGATTACCTTATAGATTTTAGTATCATCTGGAAACATTGAAATCTGATTGTGTAATTCCTCTACAAGGGTGGTAATAAATATATCCAGATGAATACGACCGTACAGACAATTCAATCTTTAACTTGTACAGTACTCAGACATTACCTTTCCATATACACGTGCAGCCTTGTACTGAGAGACGTTTGTATATTTCTACACCAGGGGATACAAGTTTATAATATAATTCCCCGGTGTTTGTTTCCTATTAACTCATACATAGATTGGCATGCCAAACTGCTCTACTGCCTGAGGTGGCAATTGAAATGGCATTGTACTCATCCATTATTCAGCATAGAGACCTTTCTGGGAGAACTGCCTAAGAAAAGGGTTATGTTTTGTATTTTTATCTTTTACATCATTATATCAGCCAGCTGACTCTCGTGACCTCAATACAGCATATCTATAGAATCTGCTTGTATCTACAGCATGAAAGCAAAAAATGCAGAAAAGCAAATATACACACCCTGCAATAATGCATTGTGTGGGTACACCAAAAGATCATATCAAATCTAACAATTTTTTATTTTTTAAGGTCAGAAGAAATACACAATAAAGATAAAAATGAATAACCCAATACACATAAAGGCACCAGTCCCTGAAAAAAGGAGTAAGTACACTATATTAAGTGTCATCAAATGCTATGATATACAATCCCACATACAAATATGTAATATAATACATTAATAGAATTTAGAAAATATGCCACTGCTGCAGGACAATGTCTCCTCTTGGAAACAGGGATGACGCCACTCCTGACGTGTATTTCAGCGCTGCCATTGTCATCATTTCACAAAGCTTCTCGAAAGTCATCATGACTTATCGGGTGCTAGCTTTTATTTCACAAAGCTTCTGGCAAGTCAGCATTGACTTTTAGGGAGCTACCTTTCAATAGGTAGAGCTAGAGACAGTCTTCCTTTTTGCTATTGAAGAAAAGTTATTTGTATGCTCTTTCCAAGAATTCCTAGCTGTACATGCTCAGCTTTTAACCCCTTCCCGCCGATGGCATTTTTTGATTTTCGTTTTTGACTCCCCTCCTTCTAAACCCCATAACTTTTTTATTTCTCCGCTCCCAGAGTCATATGAGGTCTTAATTTTTGCGGGACAATTTTTTCTTCATGATGCCACCATTAATTATTCTATATAATGTACTGGGAAGCAGGAAAAAAATTCAGAATGGGGTGGATTTGAAGAAAAAATGCATTTCTGCGACTTTCTTACGGGCTTTGGTTTTACGGCGTTCACTGTGCAGCCAAAATGACATGTCCCCTGTATTCTGTGTTTCGGTACGGTTCCAGGGATACCAAATTTATATGGTTTTATTTACATTTTGACCCCTAAAAAAAATTCCAAAACGGTGTTAAAAATTTTTTTTTCTAAAAGTCGCCATATTCCGACGGCCGTAACTTTTTTATACATAGGTGTACGGGGATGCATAGGGCGTCTTTTTTTGCGGGGCCGGGTGTACTTTTTAGTTCTACCATTTTCGGGAAATGTTATTGCTTTGATCACTTTTTATTCAAATTTTTATCAGAATTAAAACAGTGAAAAAACGGCGGTTTGGCACTTTTGACTATTTTTCCTGCTACGGCGTTTACCGAACAGGAAAAATATTTTTATAGATTTGTAGAGCGGGCGATTTCGGACGCGGAGATACCTAACATGTATATGTTTCACAGTTTTTAACTACTTTTATATTTGTTCTAGGGAAAGGGGGGTGATTTGAACTTTTAATACTTATTATATTTTTTTTATATTTTTTTTATTTTTTTTTTGCATTTATTAGACCCCCTAGGGGTGTTGAACCCCAGGGGGTCTGATCACTAATGCAATGCATTACAATGCTAATGCATTGCAATGCATTGCAAAAAATCATCATCTCTTTTGCAGGCTGTATACACCAGCCTGCAAAAGAGAGAATTTGCAGACTGGCTGGGAGCCCTTAACAAGGCTCCCGGCTGTCATGGCAACGGGGGGTCGGCCCTGGAGCATGCTCCAGGAGCTGGCGATCCCTGCCAAAATGGCGGCGCCCATGCGCCGCCGGGAAGATGGCGCCTCCGGCGCCTTTGACAGCAGCGCCGGAGGGGTTAATGCCTCCGATCGGTCCGGGGACCGATCGGAGGCATTAGAGCCGGTTGTCTACTGCTTGAAGCAGTAGACACCCGGCGGCTATGACGGCCGCCCGGCGCCCGGGCGGTCGCCATAGTTACAGACCCGACACGCGCCGTACTATTACGGCGCATGTCGGGAAGGGGTTAAGCAGGGGCGTAGCTGTGGGGCAATCGGGGCATGTGTCCAGGTGCTGTTGGTCAGGAGGGCGCCAACTAGTCACTATTATGTATTTAGATACAGAGCAAGGGCAGTGAATGGAACTTTTGCTCTGGGTGACAGAAAGCCTAGATACAACTCTGCCATTAGGACACTGTACACTTGTAAAAGCAAGCAGATGTAGAGTCCCTCCTGACCCGTAGTATACTGTATATCCTATAAATCTAGTGACATTATATAACTAGCTGGATGATATCTAAACCTGCCGTCCCTCTAGATGTATTAGCAGGTGCAGAATACAAGGGAAACACATAAAATGTACATTTATCTGCAGTAAATAGTCAAACTTGAGGCTTGAGTGGTAGTTAGGCTTTTCATTACCTAGGACAAAGATCCAATTTTCAGTCCCCCCTACAATAAAGCTTTACAAGCTTGTGATGGGCTGTGGAAAGCATTCATGTCCCTAATACTGAAGCTATTACTCTGAAATTAGGACGCAGTTACTTGTAGTTATATAAGCTGTTAAATCATAGATAGCATTAAGCAATTTAGTCTTCTTACCCAGTGCAGAAATACACAAATATGGACATCACTTTCTTTCTTTTTTTCATTTTTATTTTTTGTGTAGATAGTGAGCCCCATATAGGGACCACAACGTACGTTTTTTTTTTTTTTTTTTTCCTATCAGTATGTCTTTGTAGAATGGAGGTAAATCCACACAAACAGGGGGAGAACATACACATTCCTTACAGATGTTGTTCCTGGCGGGATTTGAACCCAGGACTCCAGTGCTTCAAGGCTACAGTGCTAATCACTGAGCCACCATGCTGTCCTGACATCACCACTTTCTGTTTAGCAAGAAAGGGGTTAAAGAGCAATTTAATGTTAAAAATTTTCTTTTTTTTAATGTAGATTGTGAGCCACATATAAGGTTCACAATGTACATTTCTCTCTATTAGTATGTCTTTAGACATACTCCACGCAAACACAGGGAAAACATACAAACTCCTTGCAGATGTTGTCTTTGGCAAGATTCAAACCCAGGACTCGAGCACTGTAAGACTGCCATACTAACCACTGAGCCACTGTGTTGCCCCTATTTGGTCCCATTTTTTATTTCCTGAATTTTTAAGACATTTGTTTGACTTGAAAATTAAATTTAATTCCACAACGGCAGCTACAATAATAAATTAAACTAGTGGTTTGCTTTATTCCTGGATAATTTCCTAATATTAACAGGTATTACGTATGCTGAGAGCAGTGCAATGCACATGCATCAAGTTAAAAAAGACAAAAATAAGAACAAAATAAACATTTGGTTTGAAAATACAAATCCTTCAGTGACCTCTAGTGGTCATAAAAGAGAATACACCACTTGTACAACAGACTGCAGTACCAGCTCACATTCAGTCACAGACCCCCACAAATCCTTGGGCACATGTGAAGCTTTTACAATAATGTTCTATAATACTTTTATACTAAAGTATGTACATTATAAATACATAGCAAGTATTGTCTGGTAAATACTCTTGATCACTCTTTGCAAATACTCAGGATTAGAGATGAGCGAACACTAAAATGTTCGAGGTTCGAAATTCGATTCGAACAGCCGCTCACTGTTCGAGTGTTCGAATGGGTTTCGAACCCCATTATAGTCTATGGGGAACATAAACTCGTTAAGGGGGAAACCCAAATTCGTGTCTGGAGGGTCACCAAGTCCACTATGACACCCCAGGAAATGATACCAACACCCTGGAATGACACTGGGACAGCAGGGGAAGCATGTCTGGGGGCATAAAAGTCACTTTATTTCATGGAAATCCCTGTCAGTTTGCGATTTTCGCAAGCTAACTTTTCCCCATAGAAATGCATTGGCCAGTGCTGATTGGCCAGAGTACGGAACTCAACCAATCAGCGCTGGCTCTGCTGGAGGAGGCGGAGTCTAAGATCGCTCCACACCAGTCTCCATTCAGGTCCGACCTTAGACTCCGCCTCCTCCGGCAGAGCCAGCGCTGATTGGCCGAAGGCTGGCCAATGCATTCCTATGCGAATGCAGACTTAGCAGTGCTGAGTCAGTTTTGCTCAACTACACATCTGATGCACACTCGGCACTGCTACATCAGATGTAGCAATCTGATGTAGCAGAGCCGAGGGTGCACTAGAACCCCTGTGCAAACTCAGTTCACGCTAATAGAATGCATTGGCCAGCGCTGATTGGCCAATGCATTCTATTAGCCCGATGAAGTAGAGCTGAATGTGTGTGCTAAGCACACACATTCAGCACTGCTTCATCACGCCAATACAATGCATTAGCCAGTGCTGATTGGCCAGAGTACGGAATTCGGCCAATCAGCGCTGGCTCTGCTGGAGGAGGCGGAGTCTAAGATCGCTCCACACCAGTCTCCATTCAGGTCCGACCTTAGACTCCGCCTCCTCCGGCAGAGCCAGCGCTGATTGGCCGAAGGCTGGCCAATGCATTCCTATGCGAATGCAGACTTAGCAGTGCTGAGTCAGTTTTGCTCAACTACACATCTGATGCACACTCGGCACTGCTACATCAGATGTAGCAATCTGATGTAGCAGAGCCGAGGGTGCACTAGAACCCCTGTGCAAACTCAGTTCACGCTAATAGAATGCATTGGCCAGCGCTGATTGGCCAATGCATTCTATTAGCCCGATGAAGTAGAGCTGAATGTGTGTGCTAAGCACACACATTCAGCACTGCTTCATCACGCCAATACAATGCATTAGCCAGTGCTGATTGGCCAGAGTACGGAATTCGGCCAATCAGCGCTGGCCAATGCATTCTATTAGCCCGATGAAGTAGAGCTGAATGTGTGTGCTAAGCACACACATTCAGCACTGCTTCATCAAGCCAATACAATGCATTAGCCAGTGCTGATTGGCCAGAGTACGGAATTCGGCCAATCAGCGCTGGCTCTGCTGGAGGAGGCGGAGTCTAAGGTCGGACCTGAATGGAGACTGGTGTGGAGCGATCTTAGACTCCGCCTCCTCCAGCAGAGCCAGCGCTGATTGGCCGAATTCCGTACTCTGGCCAATCAGCGCTGGCCAATGCATTCTATTAGCCCGATGAAGTAGAGCTGAATGTGTGTGCTAAGCACACACATTCAGCACTGCTTCATCACGCCAATACAATGCATTAGCCAGTGCTGATTGGCCAGAGTACGGAATTCGGCCAATCAGCGCTGGCTCTGCTGGAGGAGGCGGAGTCTAAGATCGCTCCACACCAGTCTCCATTCAGGTCCGACCTTAGACTCCGCCTCCTCCGGCAGAGCCAGCGCTGATTGGCCGAAGGCTGGCCAATGCATTCCTATGCGAATGCAGACTTAGCAGTGCTGAGTCAGTTTTGCTCAACTACACATCTGATGCACACTCGGCACTGCTACATCAGATGTAGCAATCTGATGTAGCAGAGCCGAGGGTGCACTAGAACCCCTGTGCAAACTCAGTTCACGCTAATAGAATGCATTGGCCAGCGCTGATTGGCCAATGCATTCTATTAGCCCGATGAAGTAGAGCTGAATGTGTGTGCTAAGCACACTCATTCAGCACTGCTTCATCACGCCAATACAATGCATTAGCCAGTGCTGATTGGCCAGAGTACGGAATTCGGCCAATCAGCGCTGGCTCTGCTGGAGGAGGCGGAGTCTAAGGTCGGACCTGAATGGAGACTGGTGTGGAGCGATCTTAGACTCCGCCTCCTCCAGCAGAGCCAGCGCTGATTGGCCGAATTCCGTACTCTGGCCAATCAGCACTGGCTAATGCATTGTATTGGCGTGATGAAGCAGTGCTGAATGTGTGTGCTTAGCACACACATTCAGCTCTACTTCATCGGGCTAATAGAATGCATTGGCCAGCGCTGATTGGCCGAATTCCGTACTCTGGCCAATCAGTGCTGGCCAATGCATTCTATTAGCTTGATGAAGCAGAGTGTGCACAAGGGTTCAAGCGCACCCTCGGCTCTGATGTAGCAGAGCCGAGGCTGCACAAGGGTTCAAGCGCACCCTCGGCTCTGATGTAGGAGAGCCGAGGGTGCACTTGAACCCTTGTGCACCCTCAGCTCTGCTACATCAGAGCCGAGGGTGCGCTTGAACCCTTGTGCACACTCTGCTTCATCAAGCTAATAGAATGCATTGGCCAGCGCTGATTGGCCAATGTATTCTATTATCCTGCTGAAGTAGAGCTGAATGTGTGTGCTAAGCACACACATTCAGCTCTACTTCATCGGGCTAATAGAATGCATTGGCCAGCGCTGATTGGCCAGAGTACGGAACTCGACCAATCAGCGCTGGCTCTGCTGGAGGAGGCGGAGTCTAAGATCGCTCCACACCAGTCTCCATTCAGGTCCGACCTTAGACTCCGCCTCCTCCAGCAGAGCCAGCGCTGATTGGCCGAATTCCGTACTCTGGCCAATCAGCACTGGCTAATGCATTGTATTGGCGTGATGAAGCAGTGCTGAATGTGTGTGCTTAGCACACACATTCAGCTCTACTTCATCGGGCTAATAGAATGCATTGGCCAATCAGCGCTGGCCAATGCATTCTATTAGCGTGAACTGAGTTTGCACAGGGGTTCTAGTGCACCCTCGGCTCTGCTACATCAGATTGCTACATCTGATGTAGCAGTGCCGAGTGTGCATCAGATGTGTAGTTGAGCAAAACTGACTCAGCACTGCTAAGTCTCTGCATTCGCATAGGAATGCATTGGCCAGCCTTCGGCCAATCAGCGCTGGCTCTGCCGGAGGAGGCGGAGTCTAAGGTCGGACCTGAATGGAGACTGGTGTGGAGCGATCTTAGACTCCGCCTCCTCCAGCAGAGCCAGCGCTGATTGGTCGAGTTCCGTACTCTGGCCAATCAGCGCTGGCCAATGCATTCTATTAGCCCGATGAAGTAGAGCTGAATGTGTGTGCTTAGCACACACATTCAGCTCTACTTCATCAGGCTAATAGAATACATTGGCCAATCAGCGCTGGCCAATGCATTCTATTAGCTTGATGAAGCAGAGTGTGCACAAGGGTTCAAGCGCACCCTCGGCTCTGATGTAGCAGAGCTGAGGGTGCACAAGGGTTCAAGTGCACCCTCGGCTCTCCTACATCAGAGCCGAGGGTGCGCTTGAACCCTTGTGCAGCCTCGGCTCTGCTACATCAGAGCCGAGGGTGCGCTTGAACCCTTGTGCACACTCTGCTTCATCAAGCTAATAGAATGCATTGGCCAGCACTGATTGGCCAGAGTACGGAATTCGGCCAATCAGCGCTGGCCAATGCATCCCTATGGGAAAAAGTTTATCTCACAAAAATCACAATTACACACCCGATAGAGCCCCAAAAAGTTATTTTTAATAACATTCCCCCCTAAATAAAGGTTATCCCTAGCTATCCCTGCCTGTACAGCTATCCCTGTCTCATAGTCACAAAGTTCACATTCTCATATGACCCGGATTTGAAATCCACTATTCGTCTAAAATGGAGGTCATCTGATTTCGGCAGCCAATGACTTTTTCCAATTTTTTTCAATGCCCCCGGTGTCGTAGTTCCTGTCCCACCTCCCCTGCGCTGTTATTGGTGCAAAAAAGGCGCCAGGGAAGGTGGGAGGGGAATCGAATTTTGGCGCACTTTACCACGTGGTGTTCGATTCGATTCGAACATGGCGAACACCCTGATATCCGATCGAACATGTGTTCGATAGAACACTGTTCGCTCATCTCTACTCAGGATCTATGTTTCTTAGGGTACCCCCTTGGGCTCAATATACAATTGAAATATATTGTCAACAGAATAGGGTCTTCTCATCTGGGCATGTTATGCCTTATCCTGGTGAAGGAGCATAACTTGTAGATCAGTGGGAGTCTGAGCAGTCAGCTCCGCATCAATCTGCAAGTTATAGCCAATCCTGTGGATAGGACATAACTGGCTTAGATGAGAAAACTCATTTGATCCTACTTGATCTCACTCCTTAAAGGGGCTGTCCCATAGCAAGGGTCCTATCTATACTGATAGTTTATGTGGATATAAGACTTTTTCTAAATACATTTCTTTATCAAAACTGCTTTGTTTGGCCGCTATCTTAATTTATTCACTTCATTGTTTACATGCTTTTCTATGACCACGGGCCCCGGACCACGGGCTGAGATAGGGAGTCTGGTACTTCTGTATGTATTACAAACTGACTCAAATCCAGCTCTGCTACATCAGCTTCTACATCAGCTTCATACTGTGGTAATGCATTTGTTAGAAATACAGAAGAGGGGTACGGGTGCTCTATGTTGTGATAAAAGACAATGGGCCCATAAATGTTCATGCACAGGGCCCTGAGCGGTCTTTGTCCAACCATATTTGGTTTAAATACAGGTATACTGTACAGGTCTATACTATATCTCCCCAAGGCTTGTTTTCCTCAATGTGTGGCAATTATTTGATGTATAAACAGACTTGTGCTTATATTCTGTACTCTAGACTTACAGTATAATCTAGAGCAGCAGAGCTGTAGGGTGAGGGAGGGAGTAGTATCCAGAATCAATGATAAGACATTGGGTGTGTTTCAGGCTCCCTGTAGGTACTATAGCAAAACTGTAGCCACAACTCTACCTTAATGGCGCAAAAAGCAGCCAGGGAGCAAGAAGAAGACCCAAAGAAGATAAATATCAGGTTATCATCCTCTGTAAGCGCTGACTTCCATATAATGTTTGACATATGGGCTGGATTGTGGCTTTAAGGAAGTAATAACTTTATCACCATATTTAACCCATTAATTATGATCTTGTTTAATACTTAAGGATGCTGCCTGTTTTTTTCTATTATCCTATTCTAAAGGAAATAACTTTCCTATTGACCATGACATAGCCATATTAAGGCTTGTTTTTTGCGCTGTTTGCGCTTTTGTTTTGAGTTGTACTTTTCCATTGCACTATATAGGAGAATATTTAGCTTATCGATCACATTTTATTAACTCGTTCTTAGCAGGATGGCAGAAAAGTAAGGTTTGCCTTATGTTTTTTTGTCTTAAATTTTGCAGTGTGCACTGGTCATCATAAATAACATGTTCCCTTTACTCTGCTAGTCAGTACGATTTTGATGATACCAAGCTTAAATATTTTTTATGTTGTATTATTTTTGCTAAATAAAGGCACTTACTTGCAAAAATAATTTGTTTTAGTTCCGTCATATTCTGAGAGCCATACTTTTTTTTATTTTTCCATCATTGGATCTGTGTGAGGGCTTGTTTTTTGTGAAACATCTATAGTTTCTATTCATACCACTTTGGATTACAAGTGAATTTTGCACATTTTTTTTGGAGGCAATGTGACCAAAACCCGGCAATTTTGTTTTTTTTATTTTTTACAGAACTCACTTTGTGGGATAAATAACATTCTATTCTTTTTTAGCATCAGCTAATTACTGATGCAAACATACCAAAAATGGCTATTTTTAATTATTATTTTTAGTGTTAAAAAACAAAATTGGGAAATATTTCTATTTATGTTTGTTCTTTTTTATTTCATACTTACATCTCTATGACATACTATTACAACAGTACGCAGGAAAAGGCTCAGGCCTCTTATGTTATAAAGAGGGAAGCAGTTAGGACTAGTTCACATGGCGATAACCTTTTCCGCCATCGGCTTTTTCGCGCAGCTAGCCACGACGGGATGTAGATGAAGTACATCAGCGTCATGGCATCCTGCTCCTGATTTAGCCTAATCAGGAGGGAGTCTCGAGCCGTGAAATCCACCTCAAAATGGAGCATGTTGCTTTTTTTTCTGCTAGCTAAAAAAAAATGCTCGCTGAAAAAACTGCTAGTGACTCCCATTGAAATGAATGAGACGCTGTTTATCAGGTGGATTTTGAGGTGGATTCCACGTTAAAATACGCCTGCAGAAACCTCCATGTGAACATACCTTTAAGGGGATCTCCAGGATTTAGAGTTAAGTATATCTGGTCAATGGGGGGGGGGGGGGGGGTGTTGACACATCTGGTCCCTGTACTATACAGTGTACAAAACCAAAAGCAGTTGTCTGCATGTCCTATATAGTGGCAGGGGACTGTGACTATAGCTCTGTTTTCATTGACATCAATGGGAGCTGCGCTGCTATAACAGCGCCGGCCACTATACAGTGCATGGATACACCTGCTTTTGCTTCCATGCACTGTATAGCACAGGAAACTGACCTACCCCCAAACAGATAATCTGTTCAAGGGACGGCTGTTGGCCTCTGATCACATATGTATGGCCTAATGATAGTCCATAAATGAAAGGATCTTAGACATCCCCTTTACAGATTCTGTAGTCTCTAGTGTTCAGCTTTAATTGACTGATAAAGTAGTGTGTTCTGCCACTATAGACAACTATGGTCACGTAAAGTCAGTACAAGTTCTTCAAAGTAAGAACCACTTGAGCTTGAAACTATTCCTATAATCATTATGTACATTTATAAGCAGGATGTTCATAAAATATCTCATGAATTAATTCTAGTATACAATCTATAAAGTCATAAAGTAACTACTCAACTTATTCCGTTATATGCAGTATGTAGATAGTTCCATTTTTCATCAGGAACCAATTTTATCTACAGTAAAAAGTGAGCATTCAACAAAGTACATTCGTGAAATTGTGGCACTTAACATGACAAATGCAGGTTTATTATGCAGATGTATATTCCACAACAATTCCAGTTCACTAAGTCAATTAAACTTTTCTCCCTTGCTGTGGAGTAAACTCTCATTTGTCACCCCGCCAGCTCTATTTCTGAGAATATATATTCAGCAGTGGAAAGGGGTGATTTACTGTTCCAGTTGTTAGTCAGCTCTACCTTATCAGTTGTATTTTACAATGAACCTGATTTTATAGCATTACATAGCCAACAATGCTGTGTCCAACAGATTTGTTACAATACGAGGCAATCAACCGTAATGGTAGAGAAGCGGAGAATTGGCTGGAAAACTCTGTAACTAACATCTAAACAATGTTAAAAAGGATTTATTTTTTCTCATTTATCTTTAGAGGCAATTGCTGACATTATACTCAAGTGCAAATACATTGTACAAAAAAATAAACTACAAAGCGGATGCGCTTTTAATAACTAGCCAAGTAGGTATACAGTATGTACTTATCCCCTACTTACTAAGGCTATTGTTTCAACATTTTATTTACTGCTAATATATATACAGTATACACTCACCGGCCACTTTATTAGGTACACCATGCTAGTAACGGGTTGGATCCTCTTTTGCCTTCAGAACTGCCTCAATTCTTCGTGGCATAGATTCAACAAGGTGCTGGAAGCATTCCTCAGAGATTTTGGTCCATATTGACATGATGGCATCACACAGTTGCCGCAGATTTGTCGGCTGCACATCCATGATGCGAATCTCCCGTTCCACCACATCCCAAAGATGCTCTATTGGATTGAGATCTGGTGACTGTGGAGGCCATTGGAGTACAGTGAACTCATTGTCATGTTCAAGAAACCAGTCTGAGATGATTCCAGCTTTATGACATGGCATTGCATTATCCTGCTGAAAGTAGCCATCAGATGTTGGGTACATTGTGGTCATAAAGGGATGGACATGGTCAGCAACAATACTCAGGTAGGCTTTGGCGTTGCAACGATGCTCAATTGGTACCAAGGGGCCCAAAGAGTGCCAAGAAAATATTCCCCACACCATGACACCACCACCACCAGCCTGAACCGTTGATACAAGGCAGGATGGATCCATGCTTTCATGTTGTTGACGCCAAATTCTGACCCTACCATCCGAATGTCGCAGCAGAAATCGAGACTCATCAGACCAGGCAACGTTTTTCCAATCTTCTATTGTCCAATTTCGATGAGCTTGTGCAAATTGTAGCCTCAGTTTCCTGTTCTTAGCTGAAAGGAGTGGCACCCGGTGTGGTCTTCTGCTGCTGTAGCCCATCTGCCTCAAAGTTTGACGTACTGTGCGTTCAGAGATGCTCTTCTGGCTACCTTGGTTGTAACGGGTGGCTATTTGAGTCGCTGTTGCCTTTCTATCAGCTCGAACCAGTCTGGCCATTCTCCTCTGACCTCTGGCATCAACAACGCATTTCCGCCCACAGAACTGCCGCTCACTGGATGTTTTTTCTTTTTTAGACCATTCTCTGTAAACCCTAGAGATGGTTGTGCGTGAAAATCCCAGTAGATCAGCAGTTTCTGAAATACTCAGACCAGCCCTTCTGGCACCAACAACCATGCCACGTTCAAAGGCACTCAAATCACCTTTCTTCCCCATACTGATGCTCGGTTTGAACTGCAGGAGATTGTCTTGGCCATGTCTACATGCCTAATTGCACTGAGTTGCCGCCATGTGATTGGCTGATTAGAAATTAAGTGTTAACGAGCAGTTGGACAGGTGTACCTAATAAAATGGCCGGTGAGTGTGTGTATATATATATATATATATATATATATATATATATATATATATATATATATATATATACAGATGTATTAGAGTTAACCCAAATTCTGCAGAGGGATAAATTTCTGTAGCAGTTTAGCTTATCATAGAAGACAACAAATAATCAAACATCAATGAAAAGTCATTAAAAAATTTTTTAAATAACTTTACTTACTTATTTATATTTTCATTTATATAGTGCCAACATGTTTTTCAGGGCATTACAGACATGTCAGTCACTGTCCCATGTAGGGCTCACAATCTACATTCCCTATCAGTATGTCTAAGTGTGGGAGGAAACTGGAGTACTTGGGGAAACCACAGAGACATGGGGAGAACATACAAGCTCCATTCAGATGTTGTCCTTGATCCACATGAACCTTCTGGTGATTTAGTGCCCAAATTTACCCGACATGTTCCTTCTAAGTTCGAAGAATATACTTAATGCAGTAAGCTCCCTCTAGTGGTGGTGTGGCACCCAGATGTGAAGGATAGCCTAAACCAGTACTTAAAAGCAGTCACCTAATAAATTACAAACCAAATTACAAAACATACCTACAAATTACGGTCAAATCCAGTGAGTATTGGTCAGCATCCCACAATGAAAAGTTGTACTTATACTTTGGTTTGCAGTTGGAGTAAAGCCTTAATCCTGTGATAGTGCAATTCTGGTCCGTTGAAGGCTGTTGAGATGGCATACTCACATGAAACGGTAACGGTGTGACTGTCACCACTAAGAAAGTTAGAGAAAATCTTTAAAAATTTGCAGAATTTTTAATTATTTATATTTGCAAAAATGTTTAACTTTTAATTATCTACAAATATAGATATGATCATGTACATGGGAATACCCCTTTAAGATAAATCTGCTCCACTATTACCCTTGGGGTAAAACGTAATGACTTTCCTCAGTAACAACATCTACCTTATAGAGTATATTAACACAAGTTGGCCTTCTCCACTATGACTTTGCCAGAAAAATATGTAAGATTTCACATTTTGATAAATATATTTGTTCCTTAATAATTTAAAGAATGTTTCCACTAGTTATAGGGCAAACTGATTGACTATATACAAGAGCATGATCATTTTTTTTTTCCAATGGGAATTCATTTGGCGTTGACAGTTCTATCTAAGCGATCATCCTTTTACATGACTTGCGTTATTTTATTTTATTCCTCTAGGCTCAAATTTATAAATAGTTGCAGCAAATGTTTCCCTTCCTGGCAGTAAACACATTTGTAGCTTAATTGTTTATATACCGCTCTTAAACTGCTATTACTTTATTTGATCCTTAAGGCTCTTTTTAGTGCAGGGTATTTATTGTGTTGTATGTTATTTTACATATTTTATAAATGTCGTGCTTACATACTACACCAAGGTATTCTTGCCGCAGTCTGACGACATTTATTATTATGATCTTTTATATTTTGCCTTGTGTTTTAACCACATATTTGTACTTGCCTAAGGCATATCCAGTACAACAAAGATATTTATACCACTTTTAACAAACTGGAAACAATACCTTAATAGTATAACTTGTACTACACGGATAGAAGACGCTAATACGTCCTATGCTCGGGAATGTCTATTAATTTTTAATGAGAGATTATATAATTGTTGCTCTCCAGATGTACATAACTAAATTCTGGTGAAAAGGAACAACTGCTGATTTGGCGGTCCAAAGCTGAAAGTTATAGCTCCTTGGCCCTGATGTACAAACTTTAACAGTAAGGCCCCTAGTAGCGACCTGCAGCAAAAAAGTGCTGCCGGAAAAACATTGCAGTTTTTACCGCAGCACTTTCTTTTTCAATTATACCTATAAGGAAACTGCCAGCATTTCCATAGGTATAATTGACATACTGCAATTACCATGGTGATTCCACCACGTCGGGCACCAGCCTAAAGTAAGTTCACACGTGAGTTTTTGGACCGGAATTTGATGTGGAGGCTGCCTCGATTCTGGTCCAAAAAACGGTTAGCCACTGCATTGCACTGCACTGGCATCCAGTTGCAGCATTTCGCTACGGATTACATAGTTACATAGTAGATGAGGTTGGATAAAGACATCAGTCCATCAAGTCCAACCTATAACCCTACAATCCCCTACAGTGTTGATCCAGGGGAAGGCAAAAAACCCCATGAGTCTCATGCCAATTGCCCCATTTCAGGGGAAAAAAATTCCTTCCCGACTCCAAATCTGGCAGTCAGTATAAAAACCCTGGATCAACGTGTCCTTAAAACCTGGAGTCCATAACCTGTTATATTTTTCTTTTCAAGAAAGACATCCAGGCCCTCTTTGAACTTGTTTAATGAATCCGCCATCACCACTTCCTGGGGCAGAGAGTTCCATAGCCTCACTGTTCTTACTGTGAAGAATCCCCTTCTATGTTTCTGGTGAAGCCTTCTCTCCTCCATACGTAGTGGATGTCCTCTTGTCATTGTTACTGGCCTAGGAGTAAAAGGATCCTTAGAAAGTTCTTTGTATTGTCCCTTCATGTATTTGTACATTGTTATTAGATCTCCCCGTAGATGTCTTTTATCTAAACTGAATAACCCCAAGTTTGTTAATCATTGTTAATGAATGGGCCTAGTTGGTTGGGAGGTGTCGCGAGGTGGACGTCCATGGCTGAATCAGCCACAGAATCCACCTGAAGAAAGGGCAGGTCACTTCTTTTTTCTGCAAGTGGGAACAAACTGCTCGCGGAAAAAGGAAATGACTGGCTCCCATTGATTTCATTGATTGATTGATTTGTCATTGATTGATTTAATTGGGAGACGGTTTTTTTTAGCCGGATTCTGATGCGAATTCCGCATCAAAATCTGGCCCAAAAATCCCCGTCTGATACCCATGGGACATTCCAGAGGTTTTGTAGAGTCTATGCCTCAACAAGTCAGGCTGCTTTGTTTTCAAGAGGGGACCTACACAATGTTTATAAGGTGGTTTTTCATGTTATTCCTGACTTAGGTACATATTAATTGAGTTTTCAATGACACAGAACGCCTGTTTTGCAATTGATTGTTAATGGCCATTGGTGGTGGTTACCAACAAAATATCATGGATAACAATCAACAAATGAACTTAAAGGGGTTGTCCCATCACAAGGATCCTATCTATACTGCTTGTTAATGTGAATGTAAGACTTTTCCTAAATACACTGCTTCAGCAAAACTGCTTTATTTGTCCACTATCTTACTTAATTCAATTCATTGTGGACACAGCCCTGACTTATCTGCTCAAAAGTCAAGTGATGTATCTGCCTGCTCTCAGGGGGGAGGAGGGGCTAAGTGCACGGGAGCGAGCCTGTGTTTCTAGCTATTCCTGTGTCTACACCACGTGACCTAGCTCCCTGCTATCAGATAGAGGAGAGGAGCTGCTTTAATTTCTTCTGTTCTCCCAGTTATCAGGCTAGCTAATTCAATTGTGTTCATTATGGCAGAGACAGGCAGTCTCTGTATGTAACACAGAATGGAGTTGCTGCTGCCTGTACTTCATAGTCCAATGTGGGTGGGCGGAGCTACATGCTAATTTGGGGCGGAGCTAAATGGCAGGTTTCATGTGAAACCCCACCCACCAAATGATGCAAGAAACCAGGAAGAAAGAAGATTTTATAGCAGTGAAGACTGGTGAGTATGCTTCGTGGGAATACCCCTTTAATAACTGATTTTTCCGCCGTGTGTTTTTTTGGCGCGACTAACTGCAACGGGATGCCTATGCATCGCGGCATCCCGCTCCTGATTAGGCCCAAATGAATGGGCCTAAACAGGAGCGTGTCTTGAGCCGCTGAATCCACAACAATATAGGTCATGTCGATTCTTTTGTCTGCTACTAGCTAGCAGAAAAAAAAAAGTACCAGTAAGCAGCTCTCATTGAAGTCAAGGAGAGCCATTTTACAGGCGCATTCTGAGGTGGATTCCACGTCAAAATCCATCTGCAAAAAACTCAGTGTGATCATACCCTTCCAGCATACCTATTGGAATCAATAACCATTCATTGTTTTCAATTAATGTTAGTTTTTCTAGAAACAAGTAAAAAGTTTCTCAGATTCCATTATTAGGGGAAAAATGGTTCCTCAATGCTTCGGCAAGTATGCAGTTATAGAGCTTATCTGAAGTTTACATTCTATTTTTAGGACAAAAATATGTGGACATTGCTGTTATTATTGAGTTCAGTTTATTCAACCATATCCATTGAAAATGAGTGCATAAAATATGGAACAGAATTCTTGTAGACAAATCTGGGTAGTACTATGGAGTATACTGTAGAGCCCATTAACTTTAAATAGGACTATGCTTTTCTCTATCTGAAACTCTGATGGTTACATCTGGGTTTGGTGGATGCCTAGAAAATGCTAACTACTGAAATACATTGTGGCTGCTGTAACATTCAGTTAAATAGGGATACTAGTATGGGGGTATTGGAGTTTGGACTAGGTCCTATACTTCCAATAAAGCTCTTTTTTATAATAACATGATTGTTCTAGCATGACTGTGCTCTTATATAAGGTCCATAAACACATGGTTTGATAAGTTTGTTTTGAGGGAATCCTGAAGTCATTTGGAGTCAATTGGTGGGCAGATTGTGAACCAAATCTTCTCAATGCCTGACCTCTCTTGAAGGTATGACCACAAATTCTTATGGGAAGAATATGCAAATCTGCCTTCCATGATGTAATTAGGAAGACAGTTGCTGCCTCAGTATTGCAAACCAATAGAGGGCGCTCACTGGAATGTGCAAGCCTGTCTTATGACAGGATTCCAGTGAAATAACCCAATAATGGCTGCACAAATTCTTAATGACATACTCCAAAATCTTGTGGAAAGACTTTCAAAAAGAGTGAAGGCTGTTATAGCCTGGGAAAGGATATTCTTTCTTTTAATGCCTTGACCAACAAGCTCTTATACAGTAGATGTGATAGTTAAGTGTCCCCATATTTTGACCAATAGTGTATTATAAGAATATAAATACTGTCTAGCTGATAAAGGATGATCTTGTTTGTATGTAGTTTGACAAAGCACTTGGCACGAACACTCATGTACTATAAATGCAGGCATACAGAATCATCCAAAATAGTGATATGCTCTTGGCAGCACATTTGCTTTTTACAGACATTCATTACGATTGGTGTTTAGCATTATCAGCACTAGATTGTACAATTCATCTATATGAATACATATTAATGATGTTGCTAGATTTGGATCAGATTTTACGGATACGCAGTTTTAACACATTTAGGATTTTCAAGCCAAACTCTACTCCATGGTTTATTTAATAGCCAATTTGCAGCTTTATGTTAAGACTTGGATACTGGTGTCACAATAAACCACCTGAACTGAACCATATTAAAAAGTAGAAGTACTGTACACATGTAATATCTCATTTCGGTTTTATTCGGGAAAAAAAGCTAATGCTACAATGTCACATTTTATACAGTAGATAATATTTCGCTTGCAGAGTCTTTTGCCTTTTTCCCTTCTCTCTCGTCAATGTCGATAACGTGGATGGTTCCTGTCTTAAGGATTAAGTCTTCATTGTCATCATGGCTTCTTATGTCATCTACCTCAATGTATTTTCCTTTTGTCATCTGCTTAGCTTTTTGTAAGGCTTCCTTCAAATGTTGCTTGAGTTCTGTATCTGGACAATATATATAATCATAGGCGGCACTGGCACAGATGGCTCCGATAATTGGTCCTATCCAGTAAATCTACATGGAAACAAACAAAGAAAGGAAGTTACTACGAGAATCTAAATTAGTCCTAAATACTACAGCATTAACTGTATCTTTTCTATACATGTAATAATTCATAGAACTTCTATTCCATTTTTTTTCACAGTTATGTATGGCTATGTTTATAGTGTGTATACAATTCTGAGTGTAGATGACAAAGATATCTATAAGAACCCACTGACACAACATATGCTAGAGCAATGTCTATATGTGTTGGTATACCCTTTTCTTTAACTGTATTGATTGGAGAAGTGGAAGACGCTATTCAATAGAGAGGCATCCAACTAAAACCTATGTATACAGCACAGTATATAGCTTGTAATATAAGGACTTTAGTTACCCAATGGTTGTCCCATTTCCATATAATGACGGCTGGGCCAAGAGATCTTGCTGGGTTCATGCTTGCTCCAGTGTAATTTATCTGGAAAAAAAGAGAAAGAAAGCCCCATAAACAGATAAATAGCACTACTACACTACTAGCAATTGGCATTTGCTTTGGTCAAGTCCTGATTTTTGGATAGTTGGTCCAATTAAAAACATTTTTGTCCTCAGTTATTACATACTTAATTTTTTAAGCTATTACTGTATAAATAGATATACATTGCCAAATTTCTCACTCATTTTTATGAAAGGTCACTGCCTTGTTGATAAAAGATAAAGTATTTCTGTAAGCTGTTTTGCTGAAAAGGCAATGGCACCTTTATTAGCTACAGATGTATTGAAATATTGCACAATGTTAATAAATATGTAGTGTCTTCAAAAAAGATCTGTTGTCAAAGTTGAAAAGCCCAATGACATACATCATCACATAGATGTTGTCACCCTGAGCATCTTCACGGTTTGTTGATCCAAATTTGTTCAGCCATTCCCAAAGATATACTGTAAGACCTTTTATTGTTAGTGCAAATTAGGATCTATCAGTCAAGGGGGTGGTAACAATTCATGACATACAGCACACAGGGACCCCAGCCAGAGAAACCATAGTGTTACCTTCCACTTGGCTAGTGTACCCTAATATGTACCAACACTAAAAGGACTTAAATCTTTGGAATGGTTTAATGGATTTGGATACCACAATGCTCAAGACACCACAATGCTGGGGTTGAGGGCACCTAACAGATGAGTCATGTCATTGGGCTTTTCAGAGCTGGCCCTCATTAAATATATCCTGAGAAATTTCTTCACCTTCTACTACCTGCTTAAATGAGACTGTCCAAATAGTTTGTGACATTATATAGATGCAATTTATAAATGTGGCATCTCCTTTGCCTAGCTAACAACCGCTTTTACCACCAAAGTCTAAAAGGTGCAGCTACCAGGGAGGAAAAAGGTACAAATGAGTAAATAAATTTGACAAAACATTTGACAAAAACTGTTGCAATTTCAATTTTAACTTCAGATTTTTTTTTACTGCTTTTTTAAACCAAGTATTTGGTGGCATTTTCTGCATTACGGCATTGTCCAAGAATTTATCCTGACCTTATGAATGCTCTATTGAAAAGCCAAATTAAAAATAAAAAAGAAAGAAAAAGCATAAAATTTTGTAATAAACTTGCCGCTGACACTCCACAAAGGCCATAATTGAAAGCACTAAATATGTTGAATCTTCAATATTTTACAACAAACATTAAAGTAACATCTTGCTGCAGCATTTTTTAATAAATAGATAAAAATGTGCCAAGAAAATGTTAATACAAACCACATGCTGACATCTAAAGTTCTGTGGAGAGGATCAATACTAGGTCTGAAGTACTACTACTTACTGCAAATAAATGTCCAATTACAACAGAAATTCCAATTGCAAGAGCTGGAGATTTCTCCTTGTACTTCGGATCACAGCTTGCGCAAACAGTAAAGACTAACTGGAAAGTAATTACAATTTCTACTAAGAGTCCGTGGCCTATGGAGAGTCTTTCATTGATCTGGTGACGAAAGAGAGTTAAGTTAGAGTATTTCTAATATTCTAAGAAAGCACATTTTGAAACAAAGGCATTATCCAACAAAAATATACTTGTGTTAAAGGGATATTCTGGGATATTGATACTAATTACCTATTCGTAACTGATATGTGGGGGTCCAACACCAAGCATCACGACTGATCCTCCTTGCATACCTGGCACTGCGCTATATATAATATAGTCGCTTTGCCTGGTACAGTCGTCCCTTGACTTTCACGGGGGATATGTTCCAAGGCCGCTTGCGAAAGTCAAATTTCCGCGAAGTGGAGATGCGGTGTTTAATCTCATGTTAGGAGAGGTCCTGCAATACTGTTCATATCCAAAATAGTCTACGTACAGTACAGTACAGTATATGAAATGATATGGGTACTCACCATTGAAGAAGATACACAAAACTTTTCTGATGATATTGATGAGCGGCCGCGGGAAAACCCGTGGTGTTCAAAAAAACAACGGAGTATCCTTCCATTAACATTAAAACGCGTGGTATAGCCCTTCCGCGAAGTTCGGACCCGCGAACATCAAGGGACCACTGTATTGTAGTTCAGTTCCATTTGCTTAAATGAGAATGAGCTACAAAATAATCACCTGACAGATGGATATGACTGTTAACTACCTCATTGTGGGGTTGTGGAGTGTGATAGTGGCCTTGATAGCCCCTTGTCTATCTTACATGGATAACTATTTCTAAGTATAGGCCATCAAAAAAAAAAAATTCAGAACACTCATTTAAACCAGATGTACCTCCTCAATATGGCTCCCTAACTAAGGGTAATATAGTACAGTCATGGCCAAAAGTTTTGAGAATGACACAAATCTTATATTTTCACATGATCTGCTGCCCTCTGGTTTTTATGTGTGTTTGTCAGATGTTTTTATCACATACGGAAATATAATTGCAATCATATTATGAGTAACAAAAGCTTATATTGACAGTTAGAATGAGTTAATGCAGCAAGTCAATATTTGCAGTGTTGACCCTTCTTCTTCAGGACCTCTGCAATTCTCCCTGGCATGCTCTCAATCAACTTCTGGACCAAATCCTGACTGATAGCAGTCCATTCTTGCACAATCAATGCTTGCATTTTGTCAGAATTTGTAGGTTTTTGTTTGTCCACCCGTCTCTTGATGACTGACCACAAGTTCTCAATGGGATTAAGATCTGGGGAGTTTCCAGGCCATGGACCCAAAATCTCCATGATTTGTTCCCTGAGCCATTTAGTTATCACTTTTGCTTTATGGAAGGGTGCTCCATCATTCTGGAAAAGGCATTGTTGATCGCCAAACTGCTCTTGGACGGTTGGGAGAAGTTGATCTTGGGGGACATTCTGGTACCATTCTTTATTCATGGCTGTGTTTTTAGGCAAGACTGTGAGAGAGCCGATTCCCTTGGCTGAGACGCAACCCCACACATGAATGGTTTCAGGATGCTTTACAGTTGGCATGAGACAAGACTGGTGGTAGCGCTCACCTCGTCTTCTCCAAATAAGCTGTTTTCCAGATGTCCCAAACAATCGAAAAGGGGATTCATCAGAGAAAATGACTTTACCCCAGTCCTCAGCAGTCCACTCCCTGTACCTTTTGCAGAATATCAGTCTGTCCCTGATGTTTTTTCTGGAGAGAAGTGGCTTCTTTGCTGCCATCCTTGAGACCAGGCCTTGCTCCAATAGTCTCCGCCTCACAGTGCATGCAGATGCACTCACACCTGCCTGCTGCCATTCCTGAGCAAGCTCTGCACTGCTGGTAGCCCGATCCTGCAGCTGAAACACTTTTAAGAAACGGTCCTGGCACTTGCTGGTCTTTCTTGGGCGCCCTGGAGCCTTTTTGCCAACAATGGAACCTCTCTCCTTGAAGTTCTTGATGATGCGATAGATTATTGACTGAGGTGCAATCTTTCTAGCTGTGATACTCTTCCCTGTTAGGCTTTTTTTGTGCAGTGCAATGATGACTGCACGTGTTTCTTTAGAGATAACCATGGTTAACAGAAGAGAAACAATGATGCCAAGCACCAGCCTCCTTTTAAAGTGTCCAGTGGTGTCATTCTTACTTAATCATGACAGATTGATCTCCAGCCCTGCCCTCATCAACACCCACACCTGTGTTAATGGAGCAATCACTGAAACGATGGTCCTTTTAAGGCAGGGCTGCAATGATGTTGAAATGTGTTTTTGGGGATAAAGTTAATTTTCTAGGCAAATATTGACTTTGCAAGTAATTGCTGTTAAGCTGATCACTCTTTATAACATTCTGGAGTATATGCAAATTGCCATTAGAAAAACTGAAGCAGTAGACTTTGTAAAAATTAATATTTGTATCATTCTCAAAACTTTTGGCCATGACTATAATAAGTAAAGCTCTTGTGTAGTGTTGGGCCAAATTTTAGAAATTGTTTGTAAATAGAGATGAGCGAGTAGCATTCGATCGAATACCTCCCCTGCATAGATTTTGGTGTTAAAAAAGCACCAGGGAAGGTGGGAGGGGAATCAAATTTTTACTGCGTTTACCACGTGGTATTCGACCGAGTACACTAATAACTATGCAGGGGAGGTATTCGATCGAATACTACTCGCTCATCTCTATTTGTAAATTTTATAGAAAATACTGCAATAATCTCTGTATATAGTTCCTTCTATTCATCAGCAGTGTTTCCCATTACAGCAGAGAGACAGGATAAGCTTTGTGTTCAGAAGTACAAAGTCTTAAAAATTACCATGAATGGGATATATTGCTTTTATTAAAAGTTTGCAAAATATGTTCTAATATTTCACAGCAAGCCCACTTATAATAGAATGTTTTCAGTTAGGCCAAATGCTAATCTCCAAATGCTGGCATTGGAGACCCCTGTTCTTGGCATCAAACATTTGTCACAAAGTCTCTCTGCACTATGCAAAGATAACATAAACTAGTTAGTCTATAGCATTCTGTTCTCATAGGAGGGACATGCAATGTACAGTATGGGCAGCACGGTGGCTTAGTGGTTAACATTATAGCCTTGCAGTGCTGCAGTCCTAGATTTAAATCCAAGGACAATATCTGCAAGGAGTTTGTATGTAATCCCTGTATTGGCGTGGGTTTCCTTCCACACTTTAAAGATGCACTGATAGGGATTTTAGATTGTAAGAGCTATGTGGGACAGTGACCACAATGTCTATAATGCACTGCAGAATATGATGGCGCTATATACAGTAAGTAAGATAAATTGTTCTGAAGGGATAGAGGATGGCAATGTGGATTATAAAATTAATCAAAACATACACTTTTGTGGACACGTTAAATTTTTTAAGAAATCAGTAAAAATGTGTATTTAAACTTAAAAAAATAAATTTTTTGCCATTGTTATATATATTTACCATTGTCACGCCTAAGTTTCCAACAAGATTGGGTGGTGTTATAAGATACAGTAGTCCAGCTCCCACAACTGCTCCAAGACTTTGGGCCACAATATAAAATAATGCCTTGGCAAGTGATATCTTCCTTGTACACAGAAGGGCAATAGTTACAGCTGGATTTATGTGAGCGCCACTGATGTGTCCAAAACAGTGCACCATTGTAGCAATGCCAAGTCCAAAGCACAATGATATTTGAACAAGATCTATTTGTTGGGGGCTATCTGCTGTTCCCCAGTTGACTGTTGAACCAAGGCCGAGAATGACAAAAATGAGAGTTGCCACAAATTCTCCAGAAACAGCTTTCCAAAATGATTGTGTCCAAACACCTTTAAAAGCCACCATACTGATTATTTTAATGGAATTCCTGGCACAGAAGAGAAGACTATTATAAGATCCAGCAAATGTCCTCTATAATCTTTGGCATTTGTTGTTGAACAGTCAATGTGAAAGATAATTTAGAAGCACTGAGAATCTAAATGGAGACTGAATGTGCTTGAATTTATTTCAGCTTTAAGAAAAATATTAATTATACACTACTTTGCCATATATAATAATCTCCCTTAAGGTCTGTCCGGGATGCATACTTCGAATATTTGGAACAGGGACTCTGAGTAATATACAGTTCATTTTAAGTGGGGGCGTCTCTTAATTCAGCTTAATCATAACAATAACATAGCATTAAATCAGAAATAAAACATTATGTATAGGGTTGAGCCGATCTTGACTTTTCAGGATTGATTTTGAAATCCGATTTCCGATCATTTTTCATTCAAACCCGATCTCGATCCCAATTCCGATCCCAATTTAAATCAATGAGATTTTTTTACTAATCGGAGATCGGATTTTAAAAACAATCCTATTCACTATACAGCATGGAATCTAACAATTGAACGCTTTAATTGTTAGAATCAACGATGTGTAGTGATTTTTTTAATCACTATGTAGCCAGAGGATTTTTTTTTAATCCTCTGGCTACTTAATCCCCCCTGGTGTCCACTTACCTGCAGAGATGGCTGGTCCAGTGCCTGGTGTTCTCATTCTTCTTCGCCTCGCTGCCCCCGTCTCCCACGTTAGTGTTAAAGAGCTAGGAAGAAGGCGGGTCTTGTTGCTTAGGAGAGTGTGGGCGGGTACAGGGCGAGGAGACGTGACGTTTCCCCTCCCAGTACCCACCCACACTCTCCTAAGCCACAAGCCCCACCTTCTTCCTAGCTCTTTAACACTAACCTGGGAGGCAAGAGCAGCGAGGCAAAGAAGAACGAGAACACCGGGCACTGGACCAGCCATCTCTGCAGGTAAGTAGCTAATAGAGATGTTAGCTAGTCTCCCATTAGAATGAATGGACGCAGCCGGCGCGCAGGGGGGTAAGGCTGTGTGCCGGCTGCTTCCATTCATTCCTATGGAACCACAGCAGAGCCTTCACACTGAGTATACGCTCCGCTCAGAATAAGCAGAGTGTATACTCAGTGTGAAGGCTAACATTGTTAGCTTGGCCAGTAGCAAAGCATTGTGGGAAATAATCACAGATCTCGATCCCACCTAAAAAGATCGTGTTCGGAATTCCGATCGCGATCGTGAAATTTTCTCGATCGCCGATCGGAATCCGATCTTTTCCGAACACGATCGCTCAACCCTAATTATGTATTATGTTAACATTATATATCATGATCTAATAAAAGGTTTACTACTGCACACAATGTGACTTGGACCTGTCCTTAGACCTCCTATTTCCATCTGCTAAGAATTTATAGGTCATAGCAGTTCATGACTGGTAAACATTAGAGATGAGCGAACACTAAAATGTTCGAGGTTCGAAATTCGATTCGAACAGCCGCTCAATGTTCGTGTGTTCGAACGGGTTTCGAACCCCATTATAGTCTATGGGGAACAGATACTCGTTAAGGGGGAAACCCAAATCCGTGTCTGGAGGGTCACCAAGTCCACTATGACACCCCAGGAAATGATGCCAACACCTCTGGAATGACACTGGGACAGCAGGGGAAGCATGTCTGGGGGCATCTAACACACCAAAGACCCTCTATTACCCCAACATCACAGCCTAACAACTACACACTTTACACACTCAATACCACCTCTCTGACAGTAGGAAAACACCTTGAAACATGTGTATTTGGCACTTGCAGTGAGGAGAGCTTGTCACCAGCAGTGAATTTGGCCCTTGTAGTAAGTTGAGGTTGGCACCAACATTTGTTTTGAAAATCAGGGTGGATTGAGCCTCTAACCAGCAGAGTTTGGGCAAATTCATGGTGGAGGGAGCCTCTAAACACCCCAGTTTGGGCAAATTCATGGTGGAGGGAGCCTCTAAAAACCCCAGTTTGGACCAATTCATGGTGGAGGGAGCCTCTAACCAGCCCAGTTTGGGCAAATTCATGGTGGAGGGAGCCTCTAAAAAACCCAGTTTGGACCAATTCATGGTGGAGGGAGCCTCTAACCAGCCCAGTTTGGGCAAATTCATGGTGGAGGGAGCCTCTAACCAGCCCAGTTTGGACCAATTAATGGTGGAGGGAGCCTCTAACCAGCCCAGTTTGGACCAATTAATGGTGGAGGGAGCCTCTAACCAGCCCAGTTTGAACCAATTCATGGTGGAGGGAGCCTCTAAACAGCCCAGTTTGGGCAAATTCATGGTGGAGGGAGCCTCTAAAAAACCCAGTTTGGACCAATTCATGGTGGAGGGAGCCTCTAACCAGCCCAGTTTGGACCAATTAATGGTGGAGGGAGCCTCTAACCAGCCCAGTTTGGACCAATTCATGGTGGAGGGAGCCTCTAAACAGCCAAGTTTTGGGAAATTCATGGTGGAGGGAGCCTCTAACCAGCCCAGTTTGGACCAATTCATGGTGGAGGGAGCCTCTAAACAGCCAAGTTTTGGGAAATTCATGGTGGAGGGAGCCTCTAACCAGCCCAGTTTGGACCAATTCATGGTGGAGGGAGCCTCTAAAAAACCCAGTTTGGACCAATTCATGGTGGAGGGAGCCTCTAAACAGCCCAGTTTGGGCAAATTCATGGTGGAGGGAGCCTCTAACCAGCCCAGTTTGGACCAATTAATGGTGGAGGGAGCCTCTAAACAGCCCAGTTTGGGCAAATTCATGGTGGAGGGAGCCTCTAACCAGCCCAGTTTGGACCAATTCATGGTGGAGGGAGCCTCTAACCAGCCCAGTTTGGGCAAATTCATGGTGGAGGGAGCCTCTAAAAAACCCAGTTTGGACCAATTCATGGTGGAGGGAGCCTCTAACCAGCCCAGTTTGGGCAAATTCATGGTGGAGGGAGCCTCTAACCAGCCCAGTTTGGACCAATTAATGGTGGAGGGAGCCTCTAACCAGCCCAGTTTGGACCAATTCATGGTGGAGGGAGCCTCTAACCAGCCCAGTTTGGACCAATTAATGGTGGAGGGAGCCTCTAAACAGCCAAGTTTTGGGAAATTCATGGTGGAGGGAGCCTCTAACCAGCCCAGTTTGGACCAATTCATGGTGGAGGGAGCCTCTAAACAGCCCAGTTTGGGCAAATTCATGGTGGAGGGAGCCTCTAAAAAACCCAGTTTGGACCAATTCATGGTGGAGGGAGCCTCTAATTAGCCCAGTTTGGACCAATTAATTGTGGAGGGAGCCTCTAACCAGCCCAGTTTGGACCAATTCATGGTGGAGGGAGCCTCTAAAAAACCCAGTTTGGACCAATTCATGGTGGAGGGAGCCTCTAAACAGCCCAGTTTGGGCAAATTCATGGTGGAGGGAGCCTCTAAAAAACCCAGTTTGGACCAATTCATGGTGGAGGGAGCCTCTAACCAGCCCAGTTTGGACCAATTAATGGTGGAGGGAGCCTCTAAACAGCCAAGTTTGGACCAATTCATGGTGGAGGGAGCCTCTAAAAACCCCAGTTTGGACCAATTCATGGTGGAGGGAGCCTCTAACCAGCCCAGTTTGGACCAATTAATGGTGGAGGGAGCCTCTAACCAGCCCAGTTTGGACCAATTAATGGTGGAGGGAGCCTCTAACCACCCCAGTTTGGACCAATTCATGGTGGAGGGAGCCTCTAAACAGCCAAGTTTGGACCAATTCATGGTGAAGGGAGCCTCTAAAAACCCGTTTGGACCAATTCATGGTGGAGGGAGCCTCTAACCAGCCCAGTTTGGGCAAATTCATGGTGGAGGGAGCCTCTAAACAGCCCAGTTTGGGCAAATTCATGGTGGAGGGAGCCTCTAACCAGCCCAGTTTGGACCAATTAATGGTGGAGGGAGCCTCTAACCAGCCCAGTTTGGACCAATTAATGGTGGAGGGAGCCTCTAACCACCCCAGTTTGGACCAATTCATGGTGGAGGGAGCCTCTAAACAGCCAAGTTTGGACCAATTCATGGTGGAGGGAGCCTCTAAAAACCCCAGTTTGGACCAATTCATGGTGGAGGGAGCCTCTAACCAGCCCAGTTTGGACCAATTAATGGTGGAGGGAGCCTCTAAACAGCCAAGTTTTGGGAAATTCATGGTGGAGGGAGCCTCTAACCAGCCCAGTTTGGACCAATTCATGGTGGAGGGAGCCTCTAAAAAACCCAGTTTGGACCAATTCATGGTGGAGGGAGCCTCTAAACAGCCCAGTTTGGGCAAATTCATGGTGGAGGGAGCCTCTAACCAGCCCAGTTTGGACCAATTAATGGTGGAGGGAGCCTCTAAACAGCCCAGTTTGGGCAAATTCATGGTGGAGGGAGCCTCTAACCAGCCCAGTTTGGACCAATTCATGGTGGAGGGAGCCTCTAACCAGCCCAGTTTGGGCAAATTCATGGTGGAGGGAGCCTCTAAAAAACCCAGTTTGGACCAATTCATGGTGGAGGGAGCCTCTAACCAGCCCAGTTTGGGCAAATTCATGGTGGAGGGAGCCTCTAACCAGCCCAGTTTGGACCAATTAATGGTGGAGGGAGCCTCTAACCAGCCCAGTTTGGACCAATTCATGGTGGAGGGAGCCTCTAACCAGCCCAGTTTGGACCAATTAATGGTGGAGGGAGCCTCTAAACAGCCAAGTTTTGGGAAATTCATGGTGGAGGGAGCCTCTAACCAGCCCAGTTTGGACCAATTCATGGTGGAGGGAGCCTCTAAACAGCCCAGTTTGGACCAAATTCATGGTGGAGGGAGCCTCTAAAAAACCCAGTTTGGACCAATTCATGGTGGAGGGAGCCTCTAATTAGCCCAGTTTGGACCAATTAATTGTGGAGGGAGCCTCTAACCAGCCCAGTTTGGACCAATTAATGGTGGAGGGAGCCTCTAAACAGCCCAGTTTGGGCAAATTCATGGTGGAGGGAGCCTCTAACCAGCCCAGTTTGGACCAATTAATGGTGGAGGGAGCCTCTAACCAGCCCAGTTTGGACCAATTAATGGTGGAGGGAGCCTCTAACCACCCCAGTTTGGACCAATTCATGGTGGAGGGAGCCTCTAACCAGCCCAGTTTGGACCAATTCATGGTGGAGGGAGCCTCTAAAAAACCCAGTTTGGACCAATTCATGGTGGAGGGAGCCTCTAAACAGCCCAGTTTGGGCAAATTCATGGTGGAGGGAGCCTCTAAAAAACCCAGTTTGGACCAATTCATGGTGGAGGGAGCCTCTAACCAGCCCAGTTTGGACCAATTAATGGTGGAGGGAGCCTCTAAACAGCCAAGTTTGGACCAATTCATGGTGGAGGGAGCCTCTAAAAACCCCAGTTTGGACCAATTCATGGTGGAGGGAGCCTCTAACCAGCCCAGTTTGGACCAATTAATGGTGGAGGGAGCCTCTAACCAGCCCAGTTTGGACCAATTAATGGTGGAGGGAGCCTCTAACCACCCCAGTTTGGACCAATTCATGGTGGAGGGAGCCTCTAAACAGCCAAGTTTGGACCAATTCATGGTGAAGGGAGCCTCTAAAAACCCGTTTGGACCAATTCATGGTGGAGGGAGCCTCTAACCAGCCCAGTTTGGGCAAATTCATGGTGGAGGGAGCCTCTAAACAGCCCAGTTTGGGCAAATTCATGGTGGAGGGAGCCTCTAACCAGCCCAGTTTGGACCAATTAATGGTGGAGGGAGCCTCTAACCAGCCCAGTTTGGACCAATTAATGGTGGAGGGAGCCTCTAACCACCCCAGTTTGGACCAATTCATGGTGGAGGGAGCCTCTAAACAGCCAAGTTTGGACCAATTCATGGTGGAGGGAGCCTCTAAAAACCCCAGTTTGGACCAATTCATGGTGGAGGGAGCCTCTAACCAGCCCAGTTTGGACCAATTAATGGTGGAGGGAGCCTCTAAACAGCCAAGTTTTGGGAAATTCATGGTGGAGGGAGCCTCTAACCAGCCCAGTTTGGACCAATTCATGGTGGAGGGAGCCTCTAAACAGCCCAGTTTGGGCAAATTCATGGTGGAGGGAGCCTCTAAAAAACCCAGTTTGGACCAATTCATGGTGGAGGGAGCCTCTAATTAGCCCAGTTTGGACCAATTAATTGTGGAGGGAGCCTCTAACCAGCCCAGTTTGGACCAATTAATGGTGGAGGGAGCCTCTAAACAGCCCAGTTTGGGCAAATTCATGGTGGAGGGAGCCTCTAACCAGCCCAGTTTGGACCAATTAATGGTGGAGGGAGCCTCTAACCAGCCCAGTTTGGACCAATTAATGGTGGAGGGAGCCTCTAACCACCCCAGTTTGGACCAATTCATGGTGGAGGGAGCCTCTAACCAGCCCAGTTTGGACCAATTCATGGTGGAGGGAGCCTCTAACCAGCCCAGTTTGGACCAATTAATGGTGGAGGGAGCCTCTAACCACCCCAGTTTGGACCAATTCATGGTGGAGGGAGCCTCTAAAAAACCCAGTTTGGACCAATTCATGGTGGAGGGAGCCTCTAAACAGCCCAGTTTGGGCAAATTCATGGTGGAGGGAGCCTCTAAACAGCCCAGTTTGGGCAAATTCATGGTGGAGGGAGCCTCTAACCAGCCCAGTTTGGACCAATTAATGGTGGAGGGAGCCTCTAACCAGCCCAGTTTGGACCAATTCATGGTGGAGGGAGCCTCTAAACAGCCCAGTTTGGGCAAATTCATGGTGGAAGGAGCCTCTAACCAGCAGAGTTGTGGGAAAGCAGGGTGGAGGGAGCCTCTAACCAGCAGAGTTGGTGGAAATCAGGGTGGAGGGAGCCTCTAACCAGCAGAGTTGGGGGAAATCATGTTGGAGGGAGCCTAGTATTAGCAGAATTGTGCAACGCTTATGGTGGATGAGTATGAGGATGCGGAGGAATTGGAGAGGTTGAGTACAGACATGGAGTTTCATGTTGGGGTGCTTTACACAGGTGGGCACAAAAATGAAGGCTCTATCCAGTGGTGGTTCATTTTTATCAAAGTGAGCCGGTCGGCACTCTCAGCTGACAGACGGGTGCGCTTGTCAGTGATGATGCCACCGGCTGCACTGAACACCCTCTCAGATAGGACGCTGGCGGCAGGACAGGACAGCACCTCCAAGGCATATAGGGCAAGTTCAAGCCACAGGTCCAACTTCGACACCCAATACGTGTAGGGCGCAGAGGGGTCGGAGAGGACAGGGCTGTGGTCGGAAAGGTATTCCCGCAACATGCGCCTATACTTCTCACGCCTGGTGACACTAGGACTAGCACTTTGGCGAGGGGGTGCCATCAAGGTGTCCCAGACCTTAGACAGTGTGCCCCTCGTTTGTGTGGACCGGTGAGAACTTGGTTGCCTACTGGAGGAACTGCCCTCCCTGCCGCCACTGTCACATGCTGGAAACATCTCCATCATATTCTGCACCAATTGCCTGTGGCAAGCATTGATGCGATTGGCCCTCCCCTCTACCGGAATAAAAGACGAGATGTTGTTTTTATACCGGGGGTCAAGGATAGCAAAGATCCAGTACTGGTTGTCCTCCATGATTTTGACAATACGCTTGTCGGTTGTAAAGCACCCCAACATGAACTCAGCCATGTCTGCCACAGTGTTAGTTGGCATGACTCCTCTGGCCCCACCGGAAAGTTCAATCTCCATTTCCTCCTCATCCTCCATGTCTACCCATCCGCGCTGCAACAATGGGACGATTCGAAGTTGCCCGGAAGCCTCCTGTATCACCATCACATCATCGGACAACTCTTCTTCCTCCTCCTCCTCCTCCTCCTCCTCCTCCATTAAACGCAGTGAAGCGGACAGATGTGTGGACCTACTCTCCAGCTGTGACGGATCGGATGCTATCCCTAACTCCTCTGTGTGATCTGAGTTATCCCTGATGTCAATCAGGGATTCTCTCAGAACACACAAGAGCGGGATTGTAAGGCTCACCATCGCATCCTCAGAGCTCACCCTCCTTGTGGACTCCTCAAAGACCCGTAGGATGTCACAAAGGTCTCTCATCCATGGCCACTCATGGATGTGAAACTGAGGCAGCTGACTTTGTGGCACCCTAGGGTTTTGTAGCTGGTATTCCATCAAAGGTCTCTGCTGCTCAACCACTCTATTCAACATCTGAAACGTTGAGTTCCAGCGTGTGGGGACGTCGCACAAAAGCCGGTGTTGTGGCACATGCAGGCGTTGCTGGAGAGATTTTAAGCTAGCAGCGGCTACTGTCGACTTGCGAAAGTGGGCGCACATGCGCCGCACTTTCACCAGTAGCTCTGGAACATTGGGGTAGCTCTTTAGGAAACGTTGCACCACTAGGTTGAAGACGTGGGCCAGGCATGGAACATGTTGGAGTCCGGCAAGCTCCAGAGCTGCTACCAGGTTCCGGCCGTTATCACAAACGACCATGCCTGGGCCCAGGTGCAGCGGCTCAAACCATATTGCCGTCTCATCGAGGAGGGCATCCCTCACCTCGGAGGCAGTGTGCTGTCTGTCCCCCAAGCTGATCAGCTTCAGCACAGCCTGCTGACGTCTACCAACGCCAGTGCTGCAACGTTTCCAACTCGTAGCTGGGGTCAATCTAACAGCGGAGGAGGAGGCGGTGGCGGAGGAGGAGGCGGAGGAGGAGGCGGTAGAGGAGGAGGAGGAGGGGGGTGTTCTTCTCGTGTCCCTGCCAGGAATGTTAGGCGGGGAGACGAGGTACACCGGGCCAGTTTGGGAAGCAGTCCCAGCCTCAACTACATTTACCCAGTGTGCCGTCAGTGAAATGTAGCGTCCCTGTCCGCATGCACTTGTCCACGCGTCGGTGGTCAAGTGGACCTTTGTGCAAAGCGCGGAACTAAGGGCCCGCCTGATGTTGAGTGACACGTGCTGGTGCAAGGCGGGGACGGCACACCGGGAGAAGTAGTGACGGCTAGGGACGGCATAGCGAGGTGCCGCAGTTGCCATCAGGTCCAGGAAGGCGGGAGTTTCAACAAGCCGGAACGCCAACATCTCCTGGGCCAGCAGTTTAGCGATGTTGGCGTTCAAGGCTTGCGCGTGTGGGTGGTTAGCAGTGTATTTCTGCCGCCGCTCCAATGTCTGAGAGATGGTGGGTTGTTGTAAAGAAACGCCTGATGGTGCCTTTGATGGTGCAGGAGAAGGAGATAAGACAGGACCAGGGGAGGATGAGGTAGAAGTCAACAAAGTGGCGGAGGCAGATGAAGTGGTGTCCTGGCTCGTCCTCTGGAGTGCATCGCCAGCACAGTCAGCAGTGGCAGTGGCAGAGGCAGAGGCAGAGGCAGTGGCAGTGGCGTGAACGGCAGGCGGCCTTTGTCCTGCCGTTGCTGCCTGCCACTGATTCCAGTGCTTGGATTCCAAATGACGGCGCATTGAAGTGGTGGACAGGTTGCTCTTCTCAGAGCCCCTAATCAATTTCGAGAGGCAAATTGTGCAGACAACACTATATCTGTCCTCGGCGCATTCCTTGAAAAAACTCCACACCTTCGAGAAACGTGCCCTCGAGGTGGGAGTTTTTCGGGGCTGGGTACGAACTGGAACATCTTGGGAGATTCCGGGTGTGGCCTGGCTTCGCCTAAGCTGCTGACCTCTGCCTCTGCCTCTAGCTACCCTTTTTGGTGCTGCACCTGCCTCAACATCCACACTACTTTCCCCGCTTGACATCCCCCCTGTCCAGGTCGGGTCAGTGTCCTCATCATCCACCACTTCCTCTTCCAACTCCTGTCTCATCTCCTCCTCCCGCACAATGCGCCAGTCAACTGGATGCCCTGACGGCAACTGCGTCACATCATCGTCGATGAGGGTGGGTTGCTGGTCATCCACCACCAAATCGAACGGAGATGGAGGAGACTCTAGTGTTTGAGCATCTGGACACAGATGCTCCTCTGTTAGGTTCGTGGAATCGTGACGTGGAGAGGCAGGTTGAGGGACAATGAAAGGAGCGGAGAACAGCTCTGGGGAGCAGGGACAGTTTGGGTTATTGTTCTGTAAAGCTTCGGAATTTTGGGAGGAAGGAAGACAAGACTGTTGGGTAATAGGAGGAGAGGAGGCAGAGTCTGACTGGCTGCTGGACAATGTGCTGTAAGCGTTCTCTGACAGCCATTGCAAGACCTGTTCCTGGTTCTCGGGCCTACTAAGGTTTGTACCCTGCAGTTTAGTTAATGTGGCAAGCAACCCTGGCACTGTGGAGTGGCGCAATGCTTGCTGCCCCACAGGAGTAGGCACGGGACGCCCTGTGGCTTCACTGCTACCTTGCTCCCCAGAACCATTCCCCCGACCTCGCCCACGGCCTCGTCCACGTCCCTTTCCGGGAGCCTTGCGCATTTGGAATTCCTAGTTAGAAATTGGCACTGTATACCAGTAGTAAAAATTGTGGGTGCACGTAACCCCAATATATTCTTTGAATTCCCAGTCAGACACTGGCACTATATGGCAGTAGCAAGAAATGAGGGTATTTGTATTCCCAATATACTCTTTGAATTCCCAGTCAGACAATGGCACTGTATACCAGTAGTAAAAATTGTGGGTGCACGTAACCCCAATATATTCTTTGAATTCCCAGTCAGACACTGGCACTATATGGCAGTAGCAAGAAATGAGGGTATTTGTATTCCCAATATACTCTTTGAATTCCCAGTCAGACAATGGCACTGTATACCAGTAGTAAAAATTGTGGGTGCACGTAACCCCAATATATTCTTTGAATTACCAGTCAGAAACTGGCACTATATGGCAGTAGCAAGAAATGAGGGTATTTATAACCCCAATATATTCTTTGAATTCCCAGTCAGACAATGGCACTGTATACCAGTAGTAAAAATTGTGGGTGCACGTAACCCCAATATATTCTTTGAATTCCCAGTCAGAAACTGGCACTATATGGCAGTAGCAAGAAATGAGGGTATTTGTATTCCCAATATATTCTTTGAATTCCCAGTCAGACAATGGCACTGTATACCAGTAGTAAAAATTGTGGGTGCACGTAACCCCAATATATTCTTTGAATTACCAGTCAGAAACTGGCACTATATGGCAGTAGCAAGAAATGAGGGTATTTATAACCCCAATATATTCTTTAAATTCCCAGTCAGACAATGGCACTGTATACCAGTAGTAAAAATTGTGGGTGCACGTAACCCCAATATATTCTTTGAATTCCCAGTCAGACACTGGCACTATATGGCAGTAGCAAGAAATGAGGGTATTTGTATTCCCAATATACTCTTTGAATTCCCAGTCAGACAATGGCACTGTATACCAGTAGTAAAAATTGTGGGTGCACGTAACCCCAATATATTCTTTGAATTACCAGTCAGAAACTGGCACTATATGGCAGTAGCAAGAAATGAGGGTATTTATAACCCCAATATATTCTTTGAATTCCCAGTCAGACAATGGCACTGTATACCAGTAGTAAAAATTGTGGGTGCACGTAACCCCAATATATTCTTTGAATTACCAGTCAGAAACTGGCACTATATGGCAGTAGCAAGAAATGAGGGTATTTGTATTCCCAATATACTCTTTGAATTCCCAGTCAGACAATGGCACTGTATACCAGTAGTAAAAATTGTGGGTGCACGTAACCCCAATATATTCTTTGAATTACCAGTCAGAAACTGGCACTATATGGCAGTAGCAAGAAATGAGGGTATTTATAACCCCAATATATTCTTTGAATTCCCAGTCAGACAATGGCACTGTATACCAGTAGTAAAAATTGTGGGTGCACGTAACCCCAATATATTCTTTGAATTCCCAGTCAGAAACTGGCACTATATGGCAGTAGCAAGAAATGAGGGTATTTGTATTCCCAATATACTCTTTGAATTCCCAGTCAGACAATGGCACTGTATACCAGTAGTAAAAATTGTGGGTGCACGTAACCCCAATATATTCTTTGAATTACCAGTCAGAAACTGGCACTATATGGCAGTAGCAAGAAATGAGGGTATTTATAACCCCAATATATTCTTTGAATTCCCAGTCAGACAATGGCACTGTATACCAGTAGTAAAAATTGTGGGTGCACGTAACCCCAATATATTCTTTGAATTCCCAGTCAGACACTGGCACTATATGGCAGTAGCAAGAAATGAGGGTATTTGTATTCCCAATATACTCTTTGAATTCCCAGTCAGACAATGGCACTGTATACCAGTAGTAAAAATTGTGGGTGCACGTAACCCCAATATATTCTTTGAATTACCAGTCAGAAACTGGCACTATATGGCAGTAGCAAGAAATGAGGGTATTTATAACCCCAATATATTCTTTGAATTCCCAGTCAGACAATGGCACTGTATACCAGTAGTAAAAATTGTGGGTGCACGTAACCCCAATATATTCTTTGAATTACCAGTCAGAAACTGGCACTATATGGCAGTAGCAAGAAATGAGGGTATTTGTATTCCCAATATACTCTTTGAATTCCCAGTCAGACAATGGCACTGTATACCAGTAGTAAAAATTGTGGGTGCACGTAACCCCAATATATTCTTTGAATTACCAGTCAGAAACTGGCACTATATGGCAGTAGCAAGAAATGAGGGTATTTATAACCCCAATATATTCTTTGAATTCCCAGTCAGACAATGGCACTGTATACCAGTAGTAAAAATTGTGGGTGCACGTAACCCCAATATATTCTTTGAATTCCCAGTCAGAAACTGGCACTATATGGCAGTAGCAAGAAATGAGGGTATTTGTATTCCCAATATACTCTTTGAATTCCCAGTCAGACAATGGCACTGTATACCAGTAGTAAAAATTGTGGGTGCACGTAACCCCAATATATTCTTTGAATTACCAGTCAGAAACTGGCACTATATGGCAGTAGCAAGAAATGAGGGTATTTATAACCCCAATATATTCTTTGAATTCCCAGTCAGACAATGGCACTGTATACCAGTAGTAAAAATTGTGGGTGCACGTAACCCCAATATATTCTTTGAATTCCCAGTCAGAAACTGGCACTATATGGCAGTAGCAAGAAATGAGGGTATTTGTATTCCCAATATATTCTTTGAATTCCCAGTCAGACAATGGCACTGTATACCAGTAGTAAAAATTGTGGGTGCACGTAACCCCAATATATTCTTTGAATTACCAGTCAGAAACTGGCACTATATGGCAGTAGCAAGAAATGAGGGTATTTATAACCCCAATATATTCTTTGAATTCCCAGTCAGACAATGGCACTGTATACCAGTAGTAAAAATTGTGGGTGCACGTAACCCCAATATATTCTTTGAATTCCCAGTCAGAAACTGGCACTATATGGCAGTAGCAAGAAATGAGGGTATTTGTATTCCCAATATACTCTTTGAATTCCCAGTCAGACAATGGCACTGTATACCAGTAGTAAAAATTGTGGGTGCACGTAACCCCAATATATTCTTTGAATTACCAGTCAGAAACTGGCACTATATGGCAGTAGCAAGAAATGAGGGTATTTGTATTCCCAATATATTCTTTGAATTCCCAGTCAGACAATGGCACTGTATACCAGTAGTAAAAATTGTGGGTGTATATAGCCCCAATTCTATTGCTAGGGGACTTGCAGGGTATTTCTGGGGTGAAGGTGGGGGGGCACACCGTTGGAACGGGTATCGGGGTATATATCGGGTATACGGGAATACACTGACAGTGTATTCCATTCAGGATCCTGGGAAAGCTGGGTTGCGGCGATTGAGCCCGTCAGTGCCACGTTACACTGACAAGCTTCTCCCTGGAATTTAGCTCTTACAAGAGCTGTTGGTTGTCTTCTCCTTCCTATCCTAGCCTGTCCCTGCCTACCCAGAATCTAAGCCCTAGCTAGCTGGACGGAAACCTCCGTCCTCGGTGAATTGCAAGCTCAGAATGACGCGAAGCTGGGCGGCGCTGTTCTTTTAAATTAGAGGTCACATGTTTTCGGCAGCCAATGGGTTTTGCCTACTTTTTTCAACGTCACCGGTGTCGTAGTTCCTGTCCCACCTACCCTGCGCTGTTATTGGAGCAAAAAAGGCGCCAGGGAAGGTGGGAGGGGAATCGAGTAATGGCGCACTTTACCACGCGGTGTTCGATTCGATTCGAACATGCCGAACAGCCTAATATCCGATCGAACATGAGTTCGATAGAACACTGTTCGCTCATCTCTAGTAAACATCTTTTAATTTTCTTTTTTAAATGTTTTGTTAAGGTTTTCTTGGAAGCATAAAATAATACACAGAACTAACGTACATATTGGATACACTGGCATAAAAGAATTAATATAGCGGAAAAATAAGAAAAGGGGGGGGAAGATAGAAAGGGAGAAGACTAGTAGTCGTGGTACTAAAAGGAAGGGGAAGGGAAACATGAAGAAGTGAATTAATAGGAGAGGTCAAAGTGGCCACAATGGGGCAAGCCATAGAATTTGCATAATTTTTTTAGACATGAATTTATTCTCAAGTGACTGTCTGATCAAACCACCAAATTGAATGTAAATTATATATTAAAAACGTTTACTTTTATCATTTTAATTAGAGAAAATGTGTTCTAAACATTGTATTAACTCAAAATTGCTTAAATTTGACCAGAAATACAAAAGCCAGATAATGAAATGTATACACTAAACATAAATATCATATACTGTGTATAATGTTTGTGAAAGAGCCCAATTGATGGCGCCTAATGGGATTGGCCAAAAATAAATATTTATAAACAAATCTGTCCTTACGTTTCCTTCCATGTCTAGACATGTTCATATATGTACATGTCTATTTTCAAAACAACATGATTTTACCATATTCTGTGACAAAACATCATATATTTTGCTGCATTACAGGTAGATATAGGAAAAATAGATTTAGTAAATTTAGACAGATAAAAGGAGAGATCATATGAGTTATACAAGTTAGGAGCAAGCTATGCACTTGTTTTTAAGGTTTTTTTTTTACATACAGTCTGACTGGCAATCACACTTTGAGTGCCAAATTAGTTTTTGTTAACTACAGCAACAGTACACTCTTTTTTTTTTTTTTTTTACACAGTCTATCTAACCTGCAGCCAGTTCAAAATACTGTTTGCTAACTGTGCATTGTTTTTTATAGTCTCTCTGACCTGAAGCCATCCATTGCCAAGTTATATCTCTTTTTGTTAACTGCAGCAGTGCACTCTTTTTATTACATTTAGTTTTCCTAACCTGTAAACACCCTTTGATTGCCAATTTAAATCACTTTTTGTAAACTTCAGCAGAGAAAATCTTTTTCACGCTGAACACAAAGTAGTATCTTGCAGTTAAGCAGCAGTTGTGTAGAGCACACTTAATGGAAAACTTTGCATATTATTCACACAGTAATTTTTTGCAGCTAAGCGCCAATGTAGGCCACATTTACAAAATTTTGCATAAAAATTATTTGGAATGAAAAATAAAAGCAGTAAAATGTCTTGAAAAAGACAAGGAAGGGGACAGAATAAAGGAGGAGGAAAACAATCAGCGGTGGATGACGTGACTGTAACAATTAGAATTGAGGTGGCAATAGCAATACCATTAGTCACAGGGCTGCTATAGTTCCTGAGAATTAAGACATTTTTAATAACTGGGCATTCATCTCAGTCACAACAAGATTTTACTTCTGACAGTGATGCTGTTACTTTGTCAGGGTTCTGTGCGTTTCTCTTCCTCCTCCGTTGTCTTAATTTATGAAGAAGCCTTTCTGCTCTGTGAACCCTGTCTTCATCTTCACTGACACTGATCCCTAATGACTATGTGTCACCTTACTTGCCCCCAAAAGACAATACCCTGACTGCTGAAAGATAAACCTCCTAGTCCTATTGTTGCGCATTGTGTTACATATCCTGTTAGTTTAACGTTTTCTGCGAAAATCCCAGAAGAAACAAAAACTAAGACAAAGACAGTGAGCCCTAATACTAAACCCACCCAGATGTCCCTACCTGCTTGCCTCAGCTAACCTAACAGTAGAGGACAACTAGGAGACGGTCCTTTCCTGTAATAAAATGAAAACATAAATGTAGACAAAACAAACAAAGAAGAATGGTTATGGAAAAAGCCAAGAGTAAGAACCAGTCAGGCAACCAAGAACAAAATAAGAACTAGATGAGTATACAAGTCTTCAGAAATCAGGAAGAACAAGATCAGAGATACAGGATAAAATGCTAGCACGCTCCAGAGAGACTAATAGCAAGTAGAGATGAGCGAACAGTGTTCTATCGAACACATGTTCGATCGGATATCAGGGTGTTCGCCATGTTCGAATCGAATCGAACACCACGTGGTAAAGTGCGCCAAAATTCGATTCCCCTCCCACCTTCCCTGGCGCCTTTTTTGCACCAATAGCAGCGCAGGGGAGGTGGGACAGGAACTACGACACTGGGGGCATTGAAAAAAATTGGAAAAAGTCATTGGCTGCCGAAATCAGGTGACCTCCATTTTAGACGAATAGTGGATTTCAAATCCGGGTCATATGAGAATGTGAACTTTGTGACTATGAGACAGGGATAGCTGTACAGGCAGGGATAGCTAGGGATAACCTTTATTTAGGGGGGAATGTTATTAAAAATAACTTTTTGGGGCTCTATCGGGTGTGTAATTGTGATTTTTGTGAGATAAACTTTTTCCCATAGGGATGCATTGGCCAGCGCTGATTGGCCGAATTCCGTACTCTGGCCAATCAGTGCTGGCCAATGCATTCTATTAGCTTGATGAAGCAGAGTGTGCACAAGGGTCCAAGCGCACCCTCGGCTCTGATGTAGCAGAGCCGAGGCTGCACAAGGGTTCAAGCGCACCCTCGGCTCTGATGTAGGAGAGCCGAGGGTGCACTTGAACCCTTGTGCACCCTCAGCTCTGCTACATCAGAGCCGAGGGTGCGCTTGAACCCTTGTGCACACTCTGCTTCATCAAGCTAATAGAATGCATTGGCCAGCGCTGATTGGCCAATGTATTCTATTAGCCTGATGAAGTAGAGCTGAATGTGTGTGCTAAGCACACACATTCAGCTCTACTTCATCGGGCTAATAGAATGCATTGGCCAGCGCTGATTGGCCAGAGTACGGAACTCGACCAATCAGCGCTGGCTCTGCTGGAGGAGGCGGAGTCTAAGATCGCTCCACACCAGTCTCCATTCAGGTCCGACCTTAGACTCCGCCTCCTCCGGCAGAGCCAGCGCTGATTGGCCGAAGGCTGGCCAATGCATTCCTATGCGAATACAGAGACTTAGCAGTGCTGAGTCAGTTTTGCTCAACTACACATCTGATGCACACTCGGCACTGCTACATCAGATGTAGCAATCTGATGTAGCAGAGCCGAGGGTGCACTAGAACCCCTGTGCAAACTCAGTTCACGCTAATAGAATGCATTGGCCAGCGCTGATTGGCCAATGCATTCTATTAGCCCGATGAAGTAGAGCTGAATGTGTGTGCTAAGCACACACATTCAGCACTGCTTCATCACGCCAATACAATGCATTAGCCAGTGCTGATTGGCCAGAGTACGGAATTCGGCCAATCAGCGCTGGCTCTGCTGGAGGAGGCGGAGTCTAAGGTCGGACCTGAATGGAGACTGGTGTGGAGCGATCTTAGACTCCGCCTCCTCCAGCAGAGCCAGCGCTGATTGGTCGAGTTCCGTACTCTGGCCAATCAGCGCTGGCCAATGCATTCTATTAGCCCGATGAAGTAGAGCTGAATGTGTGTGCTTAGCACACACATTCAGCTCTACTTCATCAGGCTAATAGAATACATTGGCCAATCAGCGCTGGCCAATGCATTCTATTAGCTTGATGAAGCAGAGTGTGCACAAGGGTTCAAGCGCACCCTCGGCTCTGATGTAGCAGAGCTGAGGGTGCACAAGGGTTCAAGTGCACCCTCGGCTCTCCTACATCAGAGCCGAGGGTGCGCTTGAACCCTTGTGCAGCCTCGGCTCTGCTACATCAGAGCCGAGGGTGCGCTTGAACCCTTGTGCACACTCTGCTTCATCAAGCTAATAGAATGCATTGGCCAGCACTGATTGGCCAGAGTACGGAATTCGGCCAATCAGCGCTGGCCAATGCATTCTATTAGCCCGATGAAGTAGAGCTGAATGTGTGTGCTAAGCACACACATTCAGCACTGCTTCATCACGCCAATACAATGCATTAGCCAGTGCTGATTGGCCAGAGTACGGAATTCGGCCAATCAGCGCTGGCTCTGCTGGAGGAGGCGGAGTCTAAGATCGCTCCACACCAGTCTCCATTCAGGTCCGACCTTAGACTCCGCCTCCTCCAGCAGAGCCAGCGCTGATTGGCCGAATTCCGTACTCTGGCCAATCAGCACTGGCTAATGCATTGTATTGGCGTGATGAAGCAGTGCTGAATGAGTGTGCTTAGCACACACATTCAGCTCTACTTCATCGGGCTAATAGAATGCATTGGCCAATCAGCGCTGGCCAATGCATTCTATTAGCGTGAACTGAGTTTGCACAGGGGTTCTAGTGCACCCTCGGCTCTGCTACATCAGATTGCTACATCTGATGTAGCAGTGCCGAGTGTGCATCAGATGTGTAGTTGAGCAAAACTGACTCAGCACTGCTAAGTCTGCATTCGCATAGGAATGCATTGGCCAGCCTTCGGCCAATCAGCGCTGGCTCTGCCGGAGGAGGCGGAGTCTAAGGTCGGACCTGAATGGAGACTGGTGTGGAGCGATCTTAGACTCCGCCTCCTCCAGCAGAGCCAGCGCTGATTGGCCGAATTCCGTACTCTGGCCAATCAGCACTGGCTAATGCATTGTATTGGCGTGATGAAGCAGTGCTGAATGTGTGTGCTTAGCACACACATTCAGCTCTACTTCATCGGGCTAATAGAATGCATTGGCCAGCGCTGATTGGCCGAATTCCGTACTCTGGCCAATCAGCACTGGCTAATGCATTGTATTGGCGTGATGAAGCAGTGCTGAATGAGTGTGCTTAGCACACACATTCAGCTCTACTTCATCGGGCTAATAGAATGCATTGGCCAATCAGCGCTGGCCAATGCATTCTATTAGCGTGAACTGAGTTTGCACAGGGGTTCTAGTGCACCCTCGGCTCCGCTACATCAGATTGCTACATCTGATGTAGCAGTGCCGAGTGTGCATCAGATGTGTAGTTGAGCAAAACTGACTCAGCACTGCTAAGTCTGCATTCGCATAGGAATGCATTGGCCAGCCTTCGGCCAATCAGCGCTGGCTCTGCCGGAGGAGGCGGAGTCTAAGGTCGGACCTGAATGGAGACTGGTGTGGAGCGATCTTAGACTCCGCCTCCTCCAGCAGAGCCAGCGCTGATTGGCCGAATTCCGTACTCTGGCCAATCAGCACTGGCTAATGCATTGTATTGGCGTGATGAAGCAGTGCTGAATGTGTGTGCTTAGCACACACATTCAGCTCTACTTCATCGGGCTAATAGAATGCATTGACCAGCGCTGATTGGCCAGAGTACGGAATTCGGCCAATCAGCGCTGGCTCTGCTGGAGGAGGCGGAGTCTAAGATCGCTCCACACCAGTCTCCATTCAGGTCCGACCTTAGACTCCGCCTCCTCCGGCAGAGCCAGCGCTGATTGGCCGAATTCCGTACTCTGGCCAATCAGCACTGGCTAATGCATTGTATTGGCGTGATGAAGCAGTGCTGAATGTGTGTGCTTAGCACACACATTCAGCTCTACTTCATCGGGCTAATAGAATGCATTGGCCAATCAGCGCTGGCCAATGCATTCTATTAGCGTGAACTGAGTTTGCACAGGGGTTCTAGTGCACCCTCGGCTCTGCTACATCAGATTGCTACATCTGATGTAGCAGTGCCGAGTGTGCATCAGATGTGTAGTTGAGCAAAACTGACTCAGCACTGCTAAGTCTGCATTCGCATAGGAATGCATTGGCCAGCCTTCGGCCAATCAGCGCTGGCTCTGCCGGAGGAGGCGGAGTCTAAGGTCGGACCTGAATGGAGACTGGTGTGGAGCGATCTTAGACTCCGCCTCCTCCAGCAGAGCCAGCGCTGATTGGTCGAGTTTCGTACTCTGGCCAATCAGCACTGGCCAATGCATTTCTATGGGGAAAAGTTAGCTTGCGAAAATCGCAAACTGACAGGGATTTCCATGAAATAAAGTGACTTTTATGCCCCCAGACATGCTTCCCCTGCTGTCCCAGTGTCATTCCAGGGTGTTGGTATCATTTCCTGGGGTGTCATAGTGGACTTGGTGACCCTCCAGACACGAATTTGGGTTTCCCCCTTAACGAGTTTATGTTCCCCATAGACTATAATGGGGTTCGAAACCCATTCGAACACTCGAACAGTGAGCGGCTGTTCGAATCGAATTTCGAACCTCGAACATTTTAGTGTTCGCTCATCTCTAATAGCAAGCACTCAGGTATGGCTTAGAAAAGTGTATATTGGATGTCAGAGATCTGCCCCAGGCTTAATTGGAAAGGTAGGATATAAATCACATAAACAAAACTGAGGTTAACTGTTTGAGGAGCAAAGGGAAGAAAACAGTGGAAGAAATGGGATAGAGCTGTGTTCAGAAAGAGTAAGAAACACAGACTATGAACAGATGTAACACACAAATCTGAACAGATGCAGAGGTTACACCTAGTCTTCATGTTCTTCATGAGTTGGTTGGGAACAGCCGATGTTTCAATGTGGACAAGGCAAAAGTGATTGGGTAATAGTAGATGTGCTAGTCTGGCACTTTACAAGAATCTCTAAAAATAGATGTCAGGAAAAGTGATGATATTACTGACAAATCCATGGCTCTCTGCAAGCAGAAAATTATGCAAATCTAGGAATTATATCTCTGTACTAAAATACATAGGCCTCACCAAAATAGAATTGGCAGGGACAAAGTGGGCAAGACTATCTTACTCCTTCTCCCCATGATTTTTCTTATAGCCAGATTATATCCATTTCTAGCACATGGGTGTCCTTATCACTCCTACCATATAATTCTTCTCATTTTTCTGCTAGCAGAAAAAAGAACCATTTGAAGTCAATAGGAGGCTTTTTTTCAGCACTGAAAATCCCACACCAAATTCCTCCATGTGAAGGGACCCTAACAGAGACACACCTGATGATCACCTGTGACAAATGGGGAAAAAAATATTCCCAAAGGTTATACAAATTCATGTCTTTTTATGTACTAAAATCTTCTAATACAATATTCTATGTTTTAGATATTAGCTAGGAAAATATGAAGACTCATATAATTGTCCAAACAATGATTTAGAGCCCCAGTGGGAGTCCAATTACATCTAATAAGAAAATAATGACTTGTTTACTACAGTCTTAGCCTTTACTTATGTAGAACAAGGGACCAGAACTAATGAAATTACCACATCATGGTGTTATTCGCTCTTTTTCTTGTCTGTGGTATTTACTGTGGGGCATGTGTAGCTTTGTCATTTATGTGTTAATTGAAATGTTTCATATGAAAGTCTCACGCTGAGCTCTCATATAACTTTCTGACATAGCATGGAGCTTCTTGCTGTGTTCTGTAGATCTGCCAAAAATATGTTAAAAACATTATGCGACATCTATGATCTATAAGAAAAAGCCCAGCTACAGTTCGTTTTTCGAAGAAAACTTTGGAACTAGACAGACCTGGAGTCTCTTGCCTATATGTATTAACAATAGTGTATCTTGCTCCAATGAAATTAGAGAGGGCATTTTGTGGGGACAGCATACAATTTCAGTGTTTTTTATGTTTTATACAAGCAACAGTACATTTGCGCCTTTTATAACATTTGCCAAAATGTACATTTACACTATGACATTGGACACTTTTATTGCATGAAGACAAATATAGCATAAATTTGGGAAAATTTTAGGGCAATGTATATTTTTAACTAATGCAGTTTCAATTTTGGATCACAAGAACAGGGTCCCAAGTATACTTATTTGAATAGTGCAGAGGTTGTATATGCTTGGTGGCCCACCAGTCTATGGAACTGCCAATTCATTGTATTTAGATTCTCTTGTACAGTCTTGAAGATAATAATCCCCCAACTGCCATTCTAATGGGGGAGCATGGGAATAAGTATTATACATGGTACAACCCCTTTAACGTTAGAAGATGTTAATTTGTAAATCTATAAAGTGGTGAAAGCCTCCTCTTTCCATGGTGTTAAGTTTTAAAGAGTTATACAGTTATAAGCAATGTTAATAAATAATACAGAAAAACAAACTATGTAATATTTCTTATTAAATATCTTTTTCACTTTTCAGGCAGTTACTTTCTCCATATTAGTCTATGAAGGTGGGGGAGAGGGGTTAGAAAAGACAGCACTAATTGCTGATGTTATACCGGCTTTTCCTTGTTTTTTTCACACTGCTAGGTTGTAGATAAGAAGCAATACACAGAATGAGGCAAGAAATTAAACAGCCTACAGGAGAATACTACTGAGCCCCTCCCTGCTCCATAGAGTTCAACATGTGTGGCTAAATACAGACATGTATATAATGTAAACTAAGGCATGGTCTCCCAGCACAGTCCAGTTGTTTATAATTGGAGGTACACTTTTAGTGTGTGACTAAAATGAAGTTCTCACTCAGGCCTGTGTATCCTATTAAAATTATAAAGGTGAAAGTTTGTGAGTTTGGATGTTTGTGGGTTTGTGTGTTTGGATGTTTGTTCCTCAATCACGCAAAACCCGCTCCACCGATTTGGCTGAAATTTTCCACAAACATAGTTACTACACTGGATTGCGCAGTAGGCTACTTTTTGTCACAATAGCGCACATATGTTTTTCCCAGGACCCCCACAAAACCCAAACTCACATCACTATCTCTGCAATCTCACACACTTTGGACCATAGCAAGCCACAAAATTCATATTACCCTCTACAGCAGAGGTCAGCAACCTCTGGCATATGTGCCAAGAGTGGCACTCCTGCCATATTTTACTGGCACGCCAGCAACACAGGACCTGCAAGAGTTAAATTAAGTCCGAGCGTCCCTTCAGTGCTCTGCTAGAGCTGAAGCATAAGGACACTCCCCTTCTCTCACTGCCCTCCAATGAGAGGGGTGCAGGAAACCCAGGGGGTGGAGCTTAATCGCTCAGGTCTCTGCCTGTTATAGTGATAGCTCCTGCCGTCTGCATCCTGCAAAGGCTCCCCGAGGAGGAGAGGAAGCTGCTAGCAAAGTGAAAGTAAAAAACACACAGGTCCCTTCCTTTAGTTCCTATTCTCATTAATATCAGGCATTTGGGGTTATTAGTTTAGTGTTAGTAACTCCATGTGCCTCACATTAATAGGAATAAACCCCATCATGTCCCTCATATTAACCCCTGTGTGCCCCATATAAAGGTTACTAATATGTGAGACATATGGAGGTACTAATAAAAGACCTCAATAATGAAGATACTTAATTATTACCTCCAAGTCTCACCCATATCAGTAACTCTTACACAAGGGTTAATGTGAGGGACATGATGGGGTTAATTGCTATTAATAAGAGGCACATGGAGTTACTAAACTGTCATGCACAGGGCCAAACTTTTATCTACAATTGGTCCTGTACATTTCAATGGGCCCATACACATAGATCCTGTTTTTGCAGCTGTGTATCTGGGACAAATTGAGCTGTAAAATATAGAGCAGATCCAATATTTGTCCTATACCTTTCCTACGCCTGTCCATATTTGCAGCCGTGTCAATTTATTTTTAATCTATAGGTCAGTGAAAACCATATCTGTGCCATTTGTGTGCAGGAGGCCTAAGGCTGAAGCACCACGTTGCGTTAACACAGCGTTTTGGTTGCAAATTTTGCTGCGGTTTTATGAGCCAAAGTCACCGATGTACCATTTCAACACACCACGAACACGTAATGGTCGATAATAATGTCACCAATCTGCCTTACTGCCCACCTTAGAATTACCCGTCGTCCCTTCACATAAACTAGAACTCAAGATTGGCGTCCCTTTTCTACTCATGCGTAATCTCGATGCACCCCGTTTGAGTAATGGCACGAGGCAACGTGTCACACAACTAGGAACAAATATCATTGAAGCCACTATTCTTACAGGAGCAGCTACAGGTGACAGTGTGTTAACCCCACGCATTCCAATTATACCAAATAATTTCCCATTTCAATTCAAACGACTACAATTTCCCCTTAAATTGGCTTTTACAATGACCATGAATAAATCCCAAGGGCAAACGCTGAAAGTAGCAGGAATACATTTGGCCACACCAGGCTTCTCACATGGACAACTTTATGTTGCTTGCTCAAGAGTATCCTGTGTCCAAAACTTACATGTACTGGCGGGAAATAACAAATCATACAATGTCGTATATCGAAGTATATTAACTTGAAATACCTCTGTCCCAAAGACACTATGTACAATTTCTCTGAACACCATATAGCAGCTGAAATACTAATTACATTCAACACAAAAGTCTCATGTATTCTCTGGATTACAGCAAAAACAAGATACAAAGTTACATTTCATATCCCATACCTTATACACAGTACGAAAACCTTACCCGAGCCTGTATATACCCACTTCTACAATCACCGCAGACGAAGTCGCGGGTACCAGCTAGTGGTTATATAGATTTCTTTTTACAATTCTTGTTCTGTGTGTTATATCATGAAGTATATCATTGCCAGTGGATAAGTATTGCACTGTGTATTTTGTGTGTTACAGACATTTATGTGTGTTGCTGAGTGATTTGGCGCTTCTTGTCCTTGTGAACTAAAGACAATGGAATGATTTACTAAACATGCAAAACTCTGTTTTGTCTATTGGCTGTGCAGTTAGCGGTGCCTTTTTGCACTTTTCAAGGTAAAGACTACAGATATTGCAGCCTGACACCTTACCGTCATGCTGGCGTAGGAAATATCCCAGTAATAGGGGTTTTCCCATACCTTTCAGGTGATGAGTTTATGTAAGTTGGGTTTGAAGCATCAGGTATGGTTGCCCCCAGGCTTCCTGTTCTATCACTACCCAATTTGTGGGCCCCAGGCCACATTAAGCATGTGGCCTACAAACTGAGTGCTCCTCCCACTTTGGCTCACATGATGTCAAAACAGTAAATACAGAGCAAGAAGGAGCGAGACCAGGGAGAAGACAAGTACCGTATTTTTCGGACTATAAGACACACTAAGGTTTTAGAGGAGGAAAATAGGTGGAAAAAATTTTTTTTTTTTTTAATTCAAAGATTTTTTATTGTTTTTTTTTCAATAAAGAGGGGGGGGAGGGAGAGGAGGGAGGGGAACGGGAGGAGGATGAGGAGGGAGAGGGAGGGGGGAGGGAGGATGAAGGAATTCGGTGAGAGAGCGGGGGGAGGGGAGGGAGGATAAAGGGGAAAAGGAGACAAGTGTACAATATGAATAAACAAGGTACATACGATAAAAGTAAATGTAAATGATGCAAAGTAATCAAACGTAGCTTTGAAGTGTACATTACAAAGTAGAATAGCATACGAGTCAGACATTCAAAAGCATAACAGTGTGCAACTGATTGCAAAACACACGTAACATTATGAATGTTTCTATGGAGTCAGAAAGTGCAGTGGAGCATAATAAGAAGGACAAAGGGATATAGGCGCAAAAGAGGCGTGTGAGAGGCAGCCCGGAAAACAAAGAGACTGTAGATAACAGAATTCAAAAAGCGCCTTCAAAGGGGGTGTGTTCGCCTCCAATATTTATGCCATGAGCTCCAGACCTTTTCATATCGATCATGTGTTCTCCTCGCCCAGCTGAGCAGTTCTTCGAGTCTTGCAATATCATGAACCGTGTTCTCCCATAAACACATAGGGGGGGCAACAGGCTGAAGCCAGTAGCGCGGGACCAACAGTTTCGCAGCTGCTAGTAAGTTCGTGGTAAGTCTGTCTCTAGTCGGTTTGTAGGTGTGGTTCGATCGTGTCAGGAACAACACCTCAGGGGTTAAGTCAATGGCGGAGCCTGTGATTTCTTCTATCCGCTCTGCGATCGCGTCCCAGTAAGTTTTAATGACGGGGCACGTCCACCCGATGTGTAAGTAGGTGCTATCTCGGTCTTTGCATCTCCAACATCCCGAGTCGTTTCTTAAGCCGTGCCTAGCTAGCCACTCGGGTGTCCGGTACCACCTGGACAAGACTTTATAACTGTTCTCTTGTAGGCGGATGCATGTAGAGAAACCATGTGAGTGATTTAGGGTATTGTCCACTTCATCTTGTGTAAGTTGTATTCCCAAATCTTTCTCCCAGGAAGTGACATATGCAGGTTTATAGCTAGTCGGGGGAGCAACAAAACGGTGCAATATGGAGGACGTTTTCCGGAGCATCCTTGTCTTCGATAACAACATCTTTTCGAAAGGTGTCAGGTTGATTCTCAGGTCAGGTGAGCCATTGAGCTTGTTCAGGAAATAACGGACATGTTCAGCATGCAAAAAAGACAATTTTGGAAAAGTGGATGACTGAGAGGTGTCTAAATTCACCCTATTCTGGTCCATGTCCCACACATCTTGTATTCTCAATTGTCTAAAGTAAGACCACACTGAGTCATACTTGCACTGTCTCTCGCCCAGAGCGTCTGGTACTAAAGCGACTGGGAGCAACGGCGATGGGCTAGGCGCCAATTCCGGGCCGTAAGCTCGCCAGGTTTCTAGCGCACCTCGGAAGAGAGGGCTCTTGGCATCTGGATGTAACGTTACCCTACGCGCCAACCACAAGTCTCGGTGCAGAGCAGAAGATAACTGGGCGGTGTTGACCTTAATTGGAAACATTAGGTGAGACCACCAACCAAGCTGTATAGCCTGATAATAAAGATGTGCGTCGGGGAGCCCAATTCCACCTTGAGATTTCTGTTTGACCAAGAGAGACCACGGGAGCCTAGGTACTTTATGTCTCCAGATGAATTTCGTAAACATCGACCTTAATGAGGTGAAGAAGACCTTTGGTATAAAAATCGGTAACATAGCCAATTTGTAGAGTATTTTGGGAATAAGGTACGTCTGAATAAGGCACTTCCTGCCGAACCAGGACAAAGGAAGGTGTTGGTAAGAGTCCAAATCTTTCTGCAAAGATCCAAGCAGGGTGTGAAAGTTTCTATCGTATAGATCTTCGATCTTCTGTGTAAGATGTATACCCAGATATTTAATAGAGGAAGCAGCCCATTGAAATGGTGAATTCGATTGTATAATAGACCCTCTCTGTCTGTTCAAAGAGATGTTAAGGATTTCGGATTTCTCTAGGTTTGCTTTATACCCGGATACCTGACCATAAGTCTTCAACACGACAGTGATCCTAGGAAGGGCCACTTCAGGATTGGTGATTACAAACAATACATCGTCAGCAAAAGCGGTAGCGGAGGTGTGGACCTGTCCTGACTGCATGCCTTGAATCTCTGGATCTTGTCGGACTTTCTGAAGCAACGTCTCAAGTACCAGTACGAAGAGCGTGGGCGAAAGCGGGCATCCCTGTCTTGTCCCATTCCGGATTTGAAACGTCGATGATAATGTGCCGTTGACCTTCACTCTGGCATAGGGAGCTGTATATAATGAAAAAATCGCTGCCACGAAGGGAGGAGGGAAATGAAACCTCAAGAGAGTAGCCTTCATGAAATCCCAAGAGACCCTATCGAAGGCCTTTTCAGCATCTACACCTAATAAGACAAGTGGGAGATTATCCTTCCTAGCTTTGTGGATTAAGGGTAATAAACGAGCCGTATTGTCCCTTCCTTCACGACCCACCACAAAGCCTGATTGTTCCGGATCCACAATTTCGGGGATTAACAGCTTCATCCTGGTGGCGAGTAGTTTAGCCCAAATCTTCAGGTCTAAATTCAATAAGGAAATAGGCCTATAATTACTGCAAGCGGTCAGGTCCCTTCCTTCTTTAGGGATAAGTGCTATATGAGCTTCTAGGGTCTGAGTCGGTAGACGTCCTCCTTGGAGCAGTTCATTGCACATTTTTGCAAGAGGTGGGATCAAGGTCGAACGGAATTTCTTAAAGTAGAGAAGTGGAAGGCCATCCGGGCCTGGGCTCTTCCCTGTTGGAAAGCTATCAAGTACAGCCATCAGCTCTTCGTGGGATACAGGGTCCATTAGAGATTCAGTCTTGTCAGGGGGTAGCGTGGGCAAATCCAGGTCTTTCAGAAAATTCTCAATCTTCACCACTCTATCCGAACCATCAGTGTCCGTGTCGAGTGAGTCTAGGTTGTATAGACTGGAATAGTACTTCACAAATTCCCGTGCTATCTCCGAGGTATCGTCCGTCAGAGAGCCAGTCTCAGTTCTAATGTTCGATATGAACGTCTTCTGTTTGGCTTTACGTATCAACGAGGACATGAGTCGACCCCCTTTATTGCCATGTGCGTAAAGTAATTGACGGAAATTCAAATGGTGTTTTGCTGCTTTGATATTAAGCCGGTCCAAGAGTTCTTCCCTCAATGTCGTAAGATCCTTCAGCGTGGCTTCAGCCTTAGTCCGCTTGTGCACCCTTTCAAGTTTCGCTATGTCATTAAGAATAGTGTCAAGTTCGGCCTGCTTCGACTTTTTCACTTTCGTTGCCAACGATATCAAGACTCCACGAATGTAGGCTTTGTGCGCCTCCCAAACCACCGAAGAAGCGACATCAGGAGTTGTATTATATGCAAAATAGTCCTTTAAATGGCGATCTATAAAGTCCTGATTTTCTTGAGAGTCCAGCAAAGATTCGTTCAATCTCCACGACCACTGTCCCTTCGGCACTTTTCGGAGCTGTACTTTTAGTAAGACAGGAGAGTGGTCAGAGACTGTGATGGAACCAATTCTTGCATGTGAGGCTAGAGGCAAAAGGTCACGGGAGACAAATAAATAATCGATCCGGTGATATGTCCCAGCTGTGGAGGAATAGAAAGTGAAGTCCCTACCCTTAGGGTTTAGGAATCTCCAAGAGTCGACAAGGTGCAAATCTTGAAGGGCTCTGTTGATCGCTCCTATCGATCTCTGGGATAACAGTGCTTTGGGGGCAGAGGAATCAATCAAGTGGTTGAGGGTCACATTGAGATCTCCTCCCAAGAGCAGGTGGCCTTCAGCAAAAAGACTCAGCGAGTTTAAGGTCTTGATGATCCAAGAGGTCTGATTTTTGTTGGGTGCATAGATAGACGCCAAAGTATACGGTACTGATGCAATATGGCCTTTAACAAATATTGCACGACCATCTGGATCCGCAAACGTAGCTGCACATGTAAACGGCACATTGGTTCCTATGTAGATTGATACACCTTTCGATGCCGAGTTAGGGTGTGTGCTGTGATAACTAGTCGGGTAGAATGTCCCAGGTAATTTTGGTATCTTCGCACCTTTGAAGTGTGTCTCTTGTATGAAAACTATATCGGCTTTCCACTTGTGTAATAGATGCGTTACATGGTGTCTCTTGTTCGGAGAATTAAGTCCATTTGCATTCAGCGATACCAGGTGCAAGACTGCTTCTGATTCAGAGGACATTGCAAGGGTTGAAGTCTGGAGCTCAGCACACCTAAAAGAAGAGGAGAGAAAGTCCCAAGGAGGGGAGAGGCAGCTAAAGATGGAATGCGATGAGAATGTGCAAAAAAGGAGGATCAGAGACAATAGAACAATAAACAATAACTATCCTCAAATCAATGCAACAATGAATAGTAAATCGCTGTTCTACGAAATATGCTCTTGTGGAAACAATAGTAAATGATGACTAAAACTATTGCTATATCAAGCTCTGTAACAGTCAAATAGAAATCAGGCGACAGAAAGGCTTCAATACAATAACTACTCGAGATGTAAAATATAAAAAGGATTAGTACAAATAAAGGACGCTGTCACGCCCAAACATCTCTCATATTCTAAGCACAGAGACATAACTTGCGAACAAACCATAGTGGGGTAGCACAGTAGAGCAAGTAGAGTGACAACCAACGGAGAGGAGGAAAAACATTGGCTGAAAATAAATTATCTCAATAAACAACAAAAATAGGTATAAAGACTCGACATCCGTTGGAACATCATATAATTAGCATCGTCCCACTAAACACGTAACAGGTTAAATCTCCATATGGAGGCGAGGGAGGAACTAACGATCTCCCTGTCTAGCGTCCAGCCCACGGAGGAGCTGTTTCTTAGCTTTGGGTGACCGAAAACGCCCCGGAGTTTGTAAGAGACCGCTCATGTTAGAGGCAGATTCTGCAATGGCAGGTTCTCCGGGCATTGGTAGCCAAGATGGGACAGAAACAGGTGGGATACCCAGTGGTTCCCAGAGATGATCCAAGTCTCTAGGAGTGAAAACGTTAAACCGTCTCCCATTCTTTATTATCGACAGGCCAAAGGGGAACAACCATGCATATGGAATGTTATGAGACTTCAGAACCTCCAATAGAGGACGCATTGTACGTCTCTTCTGGAGGGTGGCTGGGGCTAGATCCTGAAATATTTGTATGTGAGCATTCTCGTACATTAAATCTTTCTTATCTCGTGCTGCTTTAAGTATTGCAGATGTATGAGCAGAAGAAATGAGTCCACAAATTATATCTCTAGGGGGATCATTATCTCCAGGCCGCGGTCTGACCGCTCTATGCACTCTCTCGATTTCCACCTTCCCTGCCTCCTCCTCTCCAAGCAGTGACTTAAAGATTGCACAAGATATCTCTGGCAAAGACTCAGCCGAGAACCTCTCTGGGAGACCACGGATGCGTACATTTCGACGTCTATTCCTATTTTCTAAGTCTTCAAGCAAGAGGTAAGTCTTATTAAAGTGTTCCGAGTGAGAGTCTACTTTACTAGCTAATGCAGAGGTGGCTTTCTGGGATTTCACTTGTTTTGATTCCAGCGTATCAACTCTTTTGCCCAGTGTCTGCACATCAGAACGGAGCTCAGCTATTTCAGTAATAAGTGGGAGAAGGGCCTGAGACAGGGCCTCTTTCAGGAAGCCCTGGGTGATAACAGTAGAATCAGAGTCCACATTAGGAACGTCTTCATCAGAGTCAGGAGTGCAAGTCTCAAAAGTGCCACATTCCTCAGCCTGGGCCTTGTGTGCCGAGGCGGAGCGGTGCGAGTTTTGCTTTTTCAGGAATTTTTGCATGTCGGCCTGAGAGCTAGAATGCCTTTGTTGCGACTTAGAGTTCGGGGTTCTGTCCCTCCCTGTCTTGACCATATCTGTGCGTATTAGCTAATTGGGCATAAGACAGCGTCCATGTGAGAGAGTTCAAATAGACATGTCACTTGGAGCCAGTGTCACGAAAAAGAGAATGTAACATATGTACGTTGCGAGCACAACCTCTTCAACTTGGGAATATCATAGGAAGAAGTCCAGAAGAGGGTGGAAAAACGGGCAAACACTGAGGCTTTACAAGTGGAGGAGCCTCCCTGGTCTTAGTGTAGAGGCTCAACACTCCCCTGTCTAGCAAACAACAGAAACTTGGGTTAGATAAGGGTCACCAGTGAATTAATAAGTCCAGGTGAGCAAGTACAAGATAATGGGAAATAGCTGTTGCGTGTCGGTGGTGGAATTATGATGAGGCTTTTCTCCAGGTTGCCAGTAGGCCAGAACAAGCGAAGACAATAGGCAAAGGCAGGTGAGGTGTAGGTACAAGCAGATGGAAGGTGGGGGAAGGGAATGGAGGGACCCGGGCAGCAAGAGGAGCCTCCCTGGTCTATGTGTAGAGGCTCTACACTCCGCTACCCGGATACAGTGCGCCGATGGTCACAACTGTCTCTGCAAGATGGAGGGCAGGAGAGGAGGGACGGGGCCAGGGTACAAAGGAAAGACGGGATAATCAGAGCCTGTGTACTTAGCTGGAGAAAGCTGATCACGGCTCCGGTTCACACAGGTTGGTCGCAGCTTCCACGATGCCTGCAGGCAGGTGCCGTCCAGTCTCTCCCTCTGCTGCGGGAATGCAGTCTGTTCCAGCCGCCACGTCACTCGCCAGCCTCAGCCTCCCCAGCCGCGAGTCCTCTCCAGAGATACGCCACAGCAAGAGATACGAAATCCAGAGCGGGCAGGATGCGTCGGAACAGCAGGGTAGACGAGAAGGGTATCGATCGCCGGCTTCCGCTCAACTCCTAGTCCCGGGCCAGCGTCCCGCGCCCTCGGCGTAGGCCTCAAGATGGCGGGCGGCCTCAGCTATTAAGGTAGGCCGCAAGTCCCAGAATGGAGCAGCGACTCCAAAATGCAACAGGTAGCTCCACAACAGGTGCACGGAGACCGGGGGTAGTCCCTTGGAGCAAGGTCTTGAGTATTGTGGCTGTGTCGAGGCCGATGGAAAGGGATTTAGGCCAGCGATGGCGGAGCTCAGCAAGAGCACGTCTGTTCGCCTCGGCAGTTAAGCCACGCCCCCGTGGAAAAAAATTTTGAAGCAAAAAAATGTGCGGAGACTCGGAAGCTATCGCAACCGCTCTGCAGGAGCGGCCGCCATCTTTAAGACCCCACACACACACACACACACACCCGGTCCTCTATCCTTTACATGTCTTCAGAGCGCTCTGCGCCCCCCCGCCTCCCTAGACTAGTATTGTAGAGATGCAGGGAGTAGGCGGGCTTGGTGCGGCTGGAGAGTGTGGGCAGGGAGACGTGAGTGCATCACTCACGTCTCCCCTCCCAGTACCTGTCCACACTCTCCTAAGCCCTGCCTTCTCTATAATACTAGTGTGCGGAGGTGGGAGCGGGGCGCAAGGCGCTCTGAAGCCACATGAAGGACAGAGGACCGAACTAGCAGAGGGCAGCGGCAGCAGGTAAGTTGAGCGAAGTTCATGAGTAGATAGATATTACTGTAGATAGAAAAGTCAATGTACAGTAGTATCTGTATTTGAAGGAAAAAAGTGTGTCTTATAGTCCGAAAAATACGGTAAGTAATGACCTAATACTGCTATAATGGAGACCAGTGAAGAGGCCACTGTATAACCCATACAGTGTCCCTTTAACTGGTCCATCATTTACAAAAGCCACTTTACTGACCCTCCATTCTGTATGGGGACTAGTGATGGGGCCATTATATTGCGTGGGGGCAGTGATGGGGGTAATGTATAGAATGGTTGCCGGAAGCGGCTCTGTCCAAGCTGATGGGGCTGGGTGTTGGCCTCCTACTGATCAGGTATATAGATATTAGCCCTCATAAAATATAATGGCCCTGTCAGTAGTCCCCATACAGTACATTAGGATCCTACCAATAAGGTACTTTAAAAAAATTACGCCCAGATAACAGCTTTATTAAACACATATAATTGTCCCCATTGCATGAGGAGGACCAGTGAATTGGCCATAAAAAATTAGGCCCAAGCAACCTCTTTAAAGAGGTTGTCTATAAACTGGTGCAATCTCTGTGGTCGCTAGGGAGGTGTAAAATTAACTCACTTGACCCTAGCACCACCAGTGTCTGTTTGGTCTCATGGTACCTAATTGGTGTCAGCAGTCACATGAGGCACAAGACTCCCAGCAAGAAGGCGCTGACACGATACTGAATGGACACTGGTGGTGGACAATGGAGTGTCTGCCACATGGGTTGCTCCATCTTTCGAATATTGATGGCCTGTTCTAAGGATAGACAATCAATATTATATCTGCCTCGACCCTTGCAGATCAGCTTTTTTGAGGACAGTGCTGCTACAGTTAAAGTTAATTTTAGGAGCCTTTTCATACAGGGTGTAGTGGTGGGTTTAGTTAGTGCAGTTGTATACATCATATGGCGGGTGAGCAGCGTGGCTACTGAGATGTTATTACAAGTACTTGTAGCCGCACACTCTTGGTACAGCTGATCTGCTGGCTGTGGGCCGCTAGAATCAATAACACTGGTGGGTCCTAGAGATCCCATTCTGGCACTGTTACAAATCTATGCTTACCCTTTATTTACAAATACTATTTAGCTGTATGGAACGTTCACAGAAATTTCAGCAACAGGTCTGTTGTATATTCTAACTAGAGAATTATAGAAATGTAGGCGATGAAAAATTTGGCATGTATCACATGTAGAAATGGCCAGATTTCACTCTTTATATACTTAAGGGCAAAAATTGTGTCAAACTCCAGAAGGAATCCATGCCAGATTTTAACTTCCCTGCTATGCTTTAAAATCTCTGCTGCACACATTAAATCGGGTTTGATAGAACATCATTCCTTGTATCCTACTATAGTCTGTTGTGGATTTTCAGTGACACTTCTGTCCTGAAAAGTAAATAGGCTAAATATAAACATATCCTTACACCTACTGTATACTGAAACATAACAGTCATCTGTTTCCATACACTGCACAGTACATTTCCAGGCTGCTATAGTCTACAAATAGCACATCTGACTAAACGAAACATTGAAGAATGATCATCCATTTTAACTAATCATTGGAGAACATTGTTATAAAATGTAATATTTAGGCCAATTAATATGTTGAAGGTAACAGTAACACATTGTATCTATATTACATAGAAACAATAAATATTACTGATTGTTAGATGTAAATCATATTGTTACTACATGAAGATTATATATTTATGCTTTTTGTTGCGAAAATACACTTTCATATACAGTATGCTTTATAAGATATTCCTCAGCTTGCAGTAAAGCGTCCTGCTAGGATAACCCAAGAAATATTTTTCTTTCTCCTTGACTATATCACTATAGTATTAAATATTTGGTTCTACAATGAAATAGCATTTTGAATAGTATTTGAGCATTTTACCTTTAAATTGTGTGATTCTGTGTTGCTTTACAATCCAGTTTTCTTTTTATTAAAGTCTCGCTCTGCTTTCTAGTGATGCTATATACTCCAGCGTCAGATCATCACTGGGTCCTCCCACAGCAGAATCTATATATGCTTATTCTCCGCCACGTCACCTTCTTCATGTAATTACTGGTAAACATCTGCTCCACAGTTCAGAGACTCCATGGCCTGTAGATGTTGTATATGTAACTATATACATCATAACTATATGGCATGAACATTATTGACATTAATTAGAATTGTTTAACGAGTAAGAATATTACAGATTATTCAATTTACAAGAAAATGTTATATTAATAGTGGAATTGAAATTCCAATTGATCAAGAATATATATGTGTGTATATATATATATATATATATATATATATATACATACATATATATATATATATATATATATATATATATATATAGTTTCACAATTAACATTAGACATCATGGTAGCAGGAAGAATAATAGTGCATATACGTAAGAAGGAAAAACCAGGTAACTCAACCTCTACATGCCTGTATGGTGATACCATAGCTATCGCCTTCCTATGTTGCTATGCAACATATGTCTGTTTAAGAGCAGAAGTGATCTCTGTGGAATTAACGTCTAGAATTAACTATGACATATACGTATTAAAATTGTACAGTTCTTTATAACTTGTTTTATTCCTCAGTTACAATGACATGCTTACAGGGGTTCTATACGTCCTTTACATACTTAAATAATACTGCAAACCCACCAGAACATACACTGAAAATATGACATATATGCATGAGCAATTTTCAAGGAATCAGATATTCTAGATACCAAAACAGCAAATCTGACAGTTACATTTGACATAGCTTCTGGTTCTTTTTTCATTGCTTTATTAAAAAAATATACATATATAATTATCCCTTTCCCGCTACAGAGGTTTAAAATTTTAGTTTCTTTACTCTTCTCCTTCGTAACCCCATCATTTTTTTTTTTTTTTCCATTTAGAGAGACATATAAGGACTTGATGTTAGTGAAACAAATTGCTGGGCATGTCACTTTTATTCTATACTTCTATATATATATATAAGTATATTTCTATACTTTTATTTATGTTTTAACCCCAAGTGGGCGGGCACTGATTGCAGACATTAGCATCGATGACCTGACAGCTATGGCAGCTGCTCATCTTCAAAAACTGGTCTACTTTCTTTTCCTCAGGAAGTGACATCATGATCCTTGGTCATATGACAATGCCACAACTCCATCCCATTAAAATTGATACATAAAGAGACCACAAACCATATTAGGATTAGCTAAAAGAATGACAACATAGAAAAATAAAGATTGCAAAATAAAAATAAAGACATATTTCAATAAACTCCCATTAAAAGAACTAACAAACATATAAAATTTCACAAAATTCTCATTTTGCCACAAAGGACTGTGACATACACCTAAAAACAATTAGAACATAGACTATAAATATGTGGTATTGACTAGTAGACAATGAAATCAAATTGCACATATACACTAATGAATTGATAAAAAAATGTGCATTGTTTCAGCCAAAAACTGCCAGTAACCATGGGAACAAGTGTGGCTTAAAAGGTAAATTAAGGAACGGCCTGCTCTATATCGGTCTGATAAGATTCCTATTGGACAGAAGGACCACTGCAACTTATAAATCATATAGTCAAATGACCTTCCATCTGTTGATTATATCAAGGAGTCTTACCTTACAGGCGTTTTAATGATGGACTTCCTGTACGGGCTTGTAGTGTATCTTACAGCGCAAATGAGAAGGCGTTAGAACTCCGTGCAGGTTCTTAGAATCATTTTAATGAGTGCGGGAATTAGCATCCCGCCGCCCATGCGCTTTGTGTGCTGGTGCCTATTTGTCAGTGAGATAATATAAGGCCAATAATTGACTCTTAGTACCAAAACTAAGGTCAATCCTTGTATGGTTACATGTAGTTGCGGAGGATGAAAGAAACAATCTATTCTGTTCGGCTGAAAATTCAATCTGCGCATGGGACCAAAGCGCATGCGTATAGAGCAATGTTCTGGCTTCGGGAAACTCCGCTGATTCACGGACGCTCCCGAAGTTATGCGCATGCACAATAAGTATTTTATTCGCAGAGCTGTTTGCAGCTTGTCAGCAAACAGCAGATATGCCCTGAGTCTCTGAATGACATATATTGGTGGATAATTAGACCTTATATTTTAAGTCCGCAAATGGAACAATAAAATAGGTATGAAAATAAAATAAAAATAATAATAAATATACCGATCCATAGATAAAAAATTAAATGTATAGTTCATTGGATAAATAAATGAATATATATAAAGCTTTATAGCACAAAAAGAATATAGTGAGGATAGGAAATTACATAAATGTATATATGAGAAATACATCAATAAATACCAATACATAAATACATTAATTAGATAAAAATGCATATATACAAGAAAAAAATACATAAATACATATATCTGAAAAGACTGGATATAATGACTTAGTATAAAAACCGGTGAATACATACATAAATATTTCCATGAATATTTCCATGAATAGATATACCATTGGATAACAGAAATATATCAATAAAAAGAAGCACACATGGACAATCACATTAGAACACAAATTAATATACATCTTTGGATGGTGGACTAGTAGGTAATGTTAATAGGTTATTATCTGGTGTAAAACCATTCTCTAGGTGTTTTTTGACTAATGTTTGGAAGACTTAATGGGATATATCCTCGAGAGCTTCATTGAAGCCCTCTGGATGAAGGGTGTTGAATTTATATATCCAGAACATTTCCTTCTTTTTCAATGTCTCAAGCCTATTATCAGTGTTCACCGGGATTTGCTCCAATGGAGTTATAGTAAAGCCAGCAAAACTGCAATCATGTTTGAGCTTGGCGTGTCTAGACACACTATGTTTTTCAAAACCATTGCAGACATTCGATCTGTGTTTTTTTATTCTGTCTCTTAGGGACATGGTTGTACGTCGTTGTACGTATTGCATTCTACAAGGACATGTCAAAATGTAGATCACATAAGTAGAGGAGTCTGGATTTAATTGGGAACTTTTTGTTTGTAGTTGTACTTGTAATGGTGTTCTGATTGTGTGCCATGTTTTAGACAGCATTTACATCTTTGATGTCCACATCTGAAACTACCTGTAACTTTATTAGTAATAGGGATTTTAACTTTTTTCTTACTAAGATGTTTCAGTTTAATAGGTGCCACAATATTCTTCAATGTACGTGCTCTCCTAATGGTAATAGCTGTTTTTTTGGAGAGCGTTTTTCTTAAATGCTGATCATTTAAAAGGCTGTGCCAATGTCTCTCCAGGATCTCCCGAATAGAGCGATGGGCCACATTGAAAGCTGTAATAAAATTGTGTTTAAAATTACATACAGAGTCTTTGTCTGTTCTGGGGACTAGGTATTCTTTCTGAGTTAATTCCCCCATTTTAGATCGGGCTTCCCTGATAATGGAGTCAGGCTATTTCTTTTCTCTAAACCTTTTTACCATTGTTTTACTCTGGGCTTGGTAGTCTGATTCATTCGTGCAGTTCCGCCTTAGTCTTTTGAATTGCCCAAACGGGACGTTGTTTTTCCACTTATGGAAATGCAGGCTTCTATAATTTAGCAGACTATTGCTATCTACCTTTTTGAAGAATGTTTTGGTATGAATTCCCCCTTCATTCCCCATCAGTAGCAGGTCTAAGTATTCAATTTCTGTTTTATGGATTTTGCCGTTAGTTTTATCCCCCAGTCGTTCTCATTCAAATAGGTGGTGAATTCCTGAAATGATTCCACCGACCCTTCCCAGATGAATAATAAGTCGTCAATGTATCTTTTGTACAACGTAATATTATTTACCCAGGGATGTGGATTTAATATAAATGTGTCTTCATAGCGGCCCATAAAAAGATTGGCAAAGGACGGTGCAAATTTTGTTCCCATTGCTGTCCCTTTTATTTGAACGTATGTTTTTTGTTCAAAAGTGAATATGTTATGAATTAATATAAAGTCTATTCTTTCCAATAAAAATTATTTTTGTTTGGTCGGCATAGAGTTGTCTGCTATCAGATAGCTCTGAATTGCTTCTAGGCCTTTATCGTGTGCAATGTTGCTGTAAAGGGCTGTAACATCTAGGGTTGCCCAATGGAAGTCCTTCCCCCATTTTAATGGTAGAATCTCACTAAGTAAGGTTACTGAATCTTTCAGGTATGATGGTAAGGTTATAACATATTTTTGCAGTAGCAGATCTATGTAGTGAGATACATTTTTCGTTATTGAATTAAGCCCCGAAATAATTGGGTGACCAGGGGGGTTTGCCGAATCCTTGTGAATTTTTGGCAGATGACAGTACAGCGCTGCTGTTGGATTTTTTACTAATAAGTACTCCTTTTCATCTTTAGTTAGGATACCTTCATTGAAGGCCCTGAGTATAAGTTTGTATAATCCAGATGGTGTTTTGTTGTGGGGTCCTGAGTGATTTCCTTATAATAATTTGTATCGGAAAGAATTCTGGTGGCTTCGTATATATAGGCTTCACGGTTCTGGATAACAATACCCCCCCTCCTTATCTGCGATTCTAATGACAATGGAAGTATTATCCTTGAGGGTATTTAGTGCTTTTTTTTTTGACTGAGTGAGATTGGTTGGAACATCTCTTGTATTGTTTAACCATCTAAATTCGGAGGATACTAAAGAATAAAATGTTTCTATATTGGCTCCCTTATGGTGGAGTGGATAAAAGTTTGACCTTGGCTTCAAATGAGTGGTTAGGGGACCAGGCTGGTCCTGATTTGGTGCTTGTAAAGGGGGGGGGGGATTATGAGATATAGAGGATGGTACTAACGTTGGAGTTGAGGGGCCTGGCTGAGAAGCTTGAAAAGGATGGGGGAGAGTGACCAATGAGGCAGGTAATGCTGACTGTAAGGTCTGATTACCCTGACGATTCTCTGTGATTGAAAAATGTCTTGTCATGGTGAATTTTCTCACAAACCTGTTTAGATCGTTAAATAGGTCCAGATCATCTATTTTCTGTGTAGGACAGAAAGAAAGACCCTTCTTGAGTAGATTGATTTCCGCCTGGGTTAGCTGGTAGTCTGATAGATTAAAAATCCCTAGTTTCATTAAGTCTTGTTCCTTTTGTGGCTTGGACTGGTTAGGTCTAAGGCCTGAATTAATCTTCCTTCCTCCTCTGCATCCTCTCTTTTTCTTCCCCTTGAGGGGGTCGATAAACTGCTTGTTAATTTTCTCTTTGTCCCTATCGGAGTGTAAAAATCCGATATCCAAGTTATTCTTGTGTGTAGAGGGGCTTCTTGGACATGATAAGTGATGGGGGTGAGTACATGAGGAAGGGCTAAAAAATGCTCCTTTTTTGGTTGTGTGGGTTCCTCAATGGCTCTCATGATTTGTGATTCTGTTAGGGGTGTCCCATATAGGGAATCTTCAAATTCGCTATTGGGATAGTCCATGTCTGCTAAGACCGGACTGGTTGGAATTGAGATGTATGGACTTTTAGTGGTGTTCATGGTGGGAAACTTATGATCTTGTGGAATACTGGTGTTGGAAGAGATGATGTTTGAAAATGTGGTGGGTGGGAATTGGAGTTTCTTTGAAATGGTTTCTAGCTCCACTGGTCTGCTCAGTCCTTGATTAGTGGTGGCTGGTTTTAAATTTGTAATCGAGGAAGTCTCCTCCAAGGGTGCTCTAATCCAGGAAGGTAGATCTGGGGGAGGACCTCACACGGGCGTATCTCTAGCTGTGCCTGTGGTGAAATCCCCCTATGGTCTTGTTCACCATTAATATTGTTTCTGTCTAACGGCGTTTTAGACCTGGACACTGAATTATCAGTTTTGCCCTTAATGCTCATTTTTTAGAGCATTTTAGATCGAATTTCTGGGTTTTCTTTGCTATCTCTCTTTGACTGGGGGACTGGATTTTTTTTATTTTTTTTTGGGGGGGGGGGCTTCCAGGTTGACGTCATTGGATCTCAATCTAGATTAGCATACTGCTTGTCTATGTAAGGGAGTAAAAGTACTAAATTTAGTATTGGGTTTGGATTTTTTGTTGTTATTGGGTTCCTTGGTTCTAGGTATATTGCCCAGTGGATTCCTTTTATTGAGTATCCAAAATTTTACGTCACCCATAGCAAAGTCTCGTCTATCCCTGTTAAGTTCGCTGCTTTTGGCTTCTAAAATATTTCTTTCCACCTCTAAACTTCTGGAGCAGAGGACTCTGCTCATTTTTATAAACATCGGATGGGATTTGAATTTTTCTAGTTCCATCCATGCAGAATTGATCTGGGCATTTAGCTGGATGGCTAAATATAACCGTTTATGTGACGCTTTATCAGACCCATAGTACATTTTTGTAAATAGGAATCCCATTCAACTGGAAATTCCACATCATTCACAAAGGGTGAGGGGTTTTTAAACCTCAAACCCCTTGGTGCTATATTTTCATTCAAATAGATGAGTAGGAACTTGTGATCGAGACTGTGCCTGGATTCCTCTGCAAGTAAGTTCTCCAGTTTCCAGAAGCGATCATCAAGTTCCTCTCTTAATATATTAGGTACATCTGTTACAACAGTTGGTTCACTGGCGGCCTGTTTATCTTCTTCCAGAAGAGCTGGTACAGGTCTTGTATAATGTTCAATGAGATCTTCACGTTTAAACAATCTCTGATCGATAAAGTCCATATTTAGGAGAAGGGATTGGTTGCTACAAGGTACTATGTGGACGTCTTCAGGAGGAGATCAATTGACCCAGCTCCCTCTTATCAACTGACACACACAGTCTCTTGGTCAAGTGAAACCGCAAATGTAATCAAATAACACAATAAATAATGTACCGAGCAATCCTCTGCAGTCACTTTCTATAATACAAAGTTGTTGACAGCCTGAAAACTTGTAATACTGGAGACAATCAGCAGCAGTAAAGTCATCTGGCACCCCCTCGGGGAGAAACAAACGGGAAATAATGACCAGTGGATGGAAAGGACACTGCGCTACTCCAAAACATTGAATCAACATGCACTTTATTGAGGTTTCTTAAACACAACGCATTCGGACAGCGTTTCGGGGATTACCCCTTTTCAGGTGTACAACCAATACACACACGTATCCTATTGATACATAAAAAGACCACAAACCATATAAGGATTAGCTAAAAGAATAACAAGATAGAAAAATAAAGATTGTGAAATAAAAATAAAAAATAAAGACATATTTCAATAAACTCCCATTAAAAGAACTAACGTATAAAATTTCACAAAATTCTCGTTGTGCCACAAAGGACTGTGACATACACCTAAAAACAATTAGAACATAGACTATAAATATGTGGTATTGACTAGTAGACAATGAAATCAAATTGCACATACACACTAATGAATTGATAAAAAATGTGCATTGTTTCAGCCAAAAACACCTTAAGCAATGGTACCATTACAAGGCACTTTTTTCTGCACAAACGAAGGCCTCATACAGCTCTGTGAACAGTAAAATACAAAAGGTTACTGCTTTTTGGAAGACTGAGTAAAGCAGAAAAAAATAAAAATGACTGCAGTAGGAAGGGGTTAACGGTCATTGGCATGCAGTTGAAGCACTATGATCATACAACAGTTCTGCCTATGCCAAATCTATGGTTGGGTTGGTTGTGACTGGCTATAGTTATAAAATTGAGCCCACAGCCACAATGCAGATGTGAACAGAGCCTAAGTCTATAACAATATTAGCTGTACTTTATAGACACAACACTAGATGGCATGGCAGGTACATCAAAAAGGTAACAGTCTGCGCTAAACATGTCAATGGACATAAAGTATATAATGCAAAACAACAAATGCACAGTTTTACTAGGGCAATAAAATGTATAAGAAGAACTAACAGCTGGTAATATTGAACCAACAAAAACAAAAGTGAATGTGATCAAAAATACTAATTAGCCTAAATTACCAAATTTGTTATTGCAGTAGTTTTATAGGCAGAAGAAATATACATACACATACTTTATAAAATAATATCCACATTAACCTCTTCATTCTCAGCACCATACCATTATGCTGCACTGAGCCTATAGCTTATGCTTAGTATAGTAGAGTGCAGCTCTGTAGCTGACATAGTAGCAGTGCCTGCTTCTGGGTTCTGGATGTATTATACAGCATTTATTATTCCAAGAACATGTTCGCGTACCCTTCTCCAGAATTCCCTCGTTGTAAGACCTACATAAATAAGTCCGCATGAACATGTTGCAAAATATATCACACCGATAGATTGACAATTGAGATGTTTCCTAATTTCAAATGTGTGTTTTTTACTCGAATCCCAGAATACTGAAGATGTTTCTACATTGGCACAGGCCACACAGTGGCCACAAGGTCTACAACCCAATTTCGGGCCCTGACCAAATATGAAACTCTCCTTTCTCTCTTCCGAAAAGTGACTATGGACAAGAGTATCTCTAAGGTTCTTTGCTCTCTCATATGATATGCCCCTTTTAATATTCCTAGGCATGTATATACTGTAACTTTATTATAATATTTTAGATGATATGTCTTTCTGTTGCACAATAGTTATCTTGGGCTATGTTCAGATAGCGGTGGGTTACCGGCAGCGCTATATATGTCAGCAGTGTAGGTGGTGTTTATAAAGTTATTGTTGTTGCAGATTCTAGACATGCGCAGTAATAGGCATTATGTCCGATCTATCGGATATCATCACACCTACTTACAAAATATATATGCTGGTTGTAAGGCATTGCGTAGGCAAGATCTACGCATGCGCAATGATGGACATTATATCTACTATATCAATACAGCTAGAGCTTCCGTAGCGGGAGCGTTGCACATGCGCGGTGGCCTCTATTACGTCCATCTTGATAGGATGTTGTTTTTTCCCCTACGCACTTTGTGTAGCTTAGGCTTCCGTAGTGGGAGCATGGCGCATGCGCGGTGGCCTTCTCCGCGGCCATTCTGATATGACATCAGCCTTTCTCTTACGCAATAGTCATGTATTGGTGGCGATATGAACCTGTGGTGAGTTTACATAATTAATCTGTCAGTATTTAAGACGGCAGTATATGCTTGGTAGTTGTCCCCTGGCGAAGATGAAATGCGCGTCGGGCATTCCATTCTTGGTATGTATGGTGGCAATACTTTATTGATGCAATTTTTTTGGGATATTGTATGGATCTTGGGTCTAGTATACTGATGATGGTGGTAAGGTGTTCTCTACACCTAGTATAAAATGCTATACATATTTATATGAAACCTAAGACCATTCCTTCTCTATTTAATTGTATCATTGGCCATCCATTTCTTACCTACTGTGCTGGCAAGTTGGTACTTGTAGTCCTTTCTACCCCCATATCCAATGTTTGTATTTTGTAATTTTTTGTTTTCTATACGTATTATGTTGTTCTACTATTTTAGTAGTTATTAATAAAACTTATTACCGTATTTTCCGGACTATAAGGTGCACATAAAAACCTACGATTTCCTCAGAAATCGTAAGTGTGGCTTATAGTCCGATGCGCCTTGCATATGGATGGAAGCGGCGGCAAAGTCTGCGTGCCGCTTCCATACATACATAAAAGGCACCGTAAGGGTGCATTCACACTACGGAACGCCGGCGTGTATCACAGCCGTACACGCCGGCGTTACAGCAGGGCTGCCGGACACTTCCTATTCATTTCTATGGGAGCCGGCATGCGAGCGCTCCCCATAGAAATGAATGGACAGACACTTCCCATTCATTTCTATGGGAGCCGGCATGCGAGCGCTCCCCATAGAAATGAATGGAAAAAAGCAGTCCATTCATTTCTATGGGGAGCGCTCGCATGCCGGCTCCCATAGAAATGAATGGGAAGTGTCCGGCAGCCCTGCTGTCATGCCGGCGTGAAACAGAACCCTGAAACAGAACGTGAAACTTACCGAGCGGTGCAGGGTAGGCGGGCGGGCATTCAGGCCTCCTCTTCCTCCGATGTCATGACCACTTCCTCCGGCGCTCGCGAACTGATAATGGCCTGGGCGCATGCGCAATATCATAATGCTTCTACTACGGCTACTGCGCATGCGCCCAGGCCATTATCAGTTAGCGAGCGCCGGAGGAGGAGGACGGAACATCGGAGGAAGAGGAGGCCTGAATGCCCGCCCACCCTGCACTGCTCGGTAAGTTTCACATTCTGTTTCAGGGTTTTATTTTAAAACGGGGGGGTAGTTTAATATAACTTTTACGGTTGGGCTCTATCAGCATGATTTTGCTGATAGAGCCCCTTCTCGCCTGCCGAGCGCTTCCAATAGAAGCGGGGGGTTAAGCGGCCGCTGGCAAAGTCTGCCTGCCGCCGCTTTCAATAACATATAATGCGCACCGGACTGCGCCTTATAGTCCGGTGCGCCTTATATATGAACCGAGACGGACTATAAGGCGCTCATGGGCAATGCGCCTTATAGTCCAGTGCGCCTTATAGTCCGTAAAATACGGTATGTTTTACTATATTTTTGTGTGGTAGTCTTGTATTGTTGCCATGGTCTTATACCCACACATAGGTTGTTACTTTGGCCTCTTTTGTTTGTTATTATATGTACATACTGCAAGATAAAAAAAAAATAAACATGTAAAGTGTGGATAGGTTTTTTACCTGTGTCTCCCAAAGTTTTAAATCCAATATTTGAAAGCACCAGGTAAGCCAGATTGCAAAAAATAGAGAGAAAAAATAGAGAAAAAAATAGAGAGAAAACATTTGATATTAAAACTCTAATTAAAACCCCCTAAATTTTTTAACTTTACCACATCTTAAAAATCACAATCATTACTTTAATTCTAGTGTGCCATAAGACTCTTATCCTGTTTCTGAGTTCACACTTATGTTTTAAATGAGACTGTTCTAATAAAAGCAATAAAACGCAACTTTATAAATAATATTTAGAAAAACTTATTCAAATTATAACAAACATTTCAATTTTAATTTTAAAGCTAATCTATTGTGATGGGTGAATCTGATGATTAACAAGTTTCTTAATACCAGGCTCGAATTTACTCAAACAAAAGAAAAGGAAACCCTCAAATAATTATACACCAGATCATATGAAATTTAAATACATCTTTATTATACCAAATGCAATCATAAAGGTAAAAAGCCTTACCTCCTGAGGAAGCCGGTCGCATGGCGAAACGCGTCGAGGTGTCCTTGCCGGTTTTTTTGGGACTTGGGACTACATCCATTTGCCATAATGACCTCAGGTAATTTTCATCCTTTGATATGATTCTAGCTTGAATTATATATATATTGGGCTTCCTTGTTCATGAATGTATGATTTATGTTAAACTACTATATGGGTTTCTTATCTTTGGAAGCCATCCAGGTTATGATGTAATCTGATCGTTCTGATCATTTCTTGCTATTCAGGCTCTGCTAATACCATTGGTCTTATTACTTCTTGCAATGGAATATAATGTGATTTAATGTTGTGTAGGTTCTTGTTTTCACGGTTAAAATTAAAGTTTATGGTTATTTATATGCATATACCTGGATACTTAAGCCCTATGCATTAACTGTAATTTAAATATAGTCCTAAATCCCCTGTTTGTTACTGTGTTTTCAACTTTGGCTTAACCATCTGCCCAGCTGCTTTTTACCTTTATGATTGCATTTGGTATAATAAAGATGTATTTAAATTTCATATGATCTGGTGTATAATTATTTGAGGGTTTCCTTTTCTTTTGTGAGTGTTCTAATGGTTGGATCTAATTCCCTCAGTTATCTATATGGTCTGTGGATAATTGGTTCTTTTGTCGAATTTACTCAAAAACAGCCATATGTCACTGCGTTTGGTCACATGCAAACACTTTCTCTTTTTAGTTAGCAGCGTTGCCACAGCACTAAATTCACGTTCACAGGAATACGATGATGGGAATGCTATCAAAAATCGTTTGTAGCCATTTTTGAATTTGATTTTTATTTCCTTGCTCGTTGTCAGTTCTATAAGTTCTTCCAGCCCCCTAAACTGCTTCAACACCCCCCAAATTTCTCTGGGCCCTCTATGGGCCCCACAAGGGGTCGTTATCACCCACTTTGAGAAAGACTGCAATATATTGTCTCTAAGGAAGTTTAAAAGCAGAAAGACCAAATTAGAGGGTTCACTGACCTCTTGAAATGGCAAGGGCAAGGAAATGAAATGGAAAGGGCAAATTTAAAAACTATAATTTATGAATTCACTAGTATTATCTCACACTAACCTCATATTCTGGCTTTTCCTGTCTATCTTCTGTATGTGCCATAATGTTAAGCTTTATAGTCCCTGTTCATCATCTCAAAGTAACTTATTTGCACTCAGTTCTCACAAGGAATTACCTGCCTCGTGAAAAGCCAATGTAAGGCCAGCTCAATGACCATGTACTGTGGAATGTCTGCAGCAGAATATATTGGACTAGACATGCCTGAGTAAAAACCGGTTGCTTTCAGAAAATAGGAACACCTTTTCAGAATCTACAGGAGAAGTAGCTTATCTAGTAGGACAATCACATATGGCTCAGCATTGAGACCACCATGAAGTCATGTATCTCGCGCTTCTTCCAGACCCATTTGCATACATCAGAGCTCAGTCTATTGACTTTTGTCTCATTGTTCCAAATCACCCATTTCCAATCTTCTACTGTCCACTTTTCGCACTGAAGTCGATACTTCTTATGACGATATTGAAGTTGAGGCTTCTTCACCTTTTTTCAGGGCCACCATTCCAGACTTGTGCAAAGTGCGTTGCACAGTGCTTGCATGGACATCTGTGATCTCACTATTGAGAAGCATACATGCCACCTCCACTGCCAGAACTGATAGACCTTGTGACTTATTAACTCCAATATTTTGCCTGGACATCCACTTCTTGGCTTTTGAATAGATGTATGGACTTGATTTTGTATTCTTCTAAATGTCTTGGCACTCACATATTGCAGTTTAGCAATTTCCTTGGCCAAGAGACTGCTTTCGGATGGATGATGATGCTGTTTCTCTTTTCTTGGAAAATTTTCTTCATGCCTGATTCTCAATTTCAACCAGTGACCTTTCACGTGGGAATCAACCTAATAAGACACTGAGCTATTAGAGAATGCAAGAACAGGTTATAATTTGTATCATACAAGTAGAAAGATTTTTCCACCACCAGAAGCAAAACAGTAACAATGCAGTTACATGACAAGAATCTGTATAACTAATTACATCCTAAATAGTTGCAAGTGAAATGTATGTATGAGCAAAGATAATGGTCTATAAAATGATGGTAGTATCACGTTCAAAGCTGTAGTGGATGGTGAGATATGGAACCAGAAAGTCAAAAGTTCAAAACATTGTTACCCTTTTGCTTGTCAGAGTAAATGGGGAAACATTTTTTAAATAAGATATATTACAAAGTTTCTTTTGCTCACATGTACTATAAATTTATGAATATATTTTTTATTTTTATTTACAATACATTTCTGAAAGTTTTTTTTTAATAAAAATATTAAACTTTAAACCCTTCCCGCCATAAGCATTTTAAAATTTTTAGTTTTGATTCACCACCTTCCAAACCCCATAACTTTTTTGTTTTAGTTCAAAAAACCATAATGCGGTCTTAATGTCTGCAGTACAAATTGTACTTTGTAATGGTACCAATTAATAAGTGCTGGGAAGATGGAAAAAATTCTGAACAAGGCAGAATTGGGAAAAAATAAAACTGTGTTTGTACAACTTTGTGTTTTTTTTTTTTTTGTTTTTTTTTAAAAAAACATCATTTATTGTGCAGCCAAAATGACATGTCAGCTGTATTCTATGGGTCAGTATGATTTTTTTTTTATATTTTAATCCTTTTGGAGTCACCATATTCTGACACCAGTAACTTTTTTTTTTTTATGTAAAAAGGGTCTTTTTTTTGCAGGCTGGATGTCATTTTTAGTTATACTATTTGGGGAATGTCTGATGCTTTGATCGCTTTTTATACAAATTTTTATGGGAGACAAAATGGTAAAAAATACATAGCTACAATAGCGTGTGTTTCTGGGGGCTGAGCTACAATAGTGTGGCTACAATAGCATGTGCCACTACACAATGTACACAGTCATCTGCTTACAGGTCCATACTCTATGCAAATATCAGTTAATCAGTGAGGGTCCTGGGCTTCGGACCCCCAAAATCTTATATTAATTACTTGTCCTAAGCATAGACCACCAATATGAAGTATTGGACAAAGCTTTCAAACACTGCAGTCAATAATACAAAGAATCATGTTACTATGGGAGAATACGGACCATTTTTACATCAGAATGTCACTTCAGACACAATAATAACTGAGTAGCCACTGGTAATGGATTTGGACACAATAAACCTTAACAATCTCTATAATGGCAAACTCCATCCATTTTTATATAATTCTCACAAAAATTATTGCTTAGCTTGACTACAGATTAGGTCTCTACTCTCTGACCATAAAATCTTTTATCTTGACTAGATGTTTAATAGAATTATTTTATTCTACCACTAGATGGCATAACCACATTTAAAACACAGTTCTTGTTTTCAAGAATTTGTTCTATGAAACCCCAGAGCAAGTGAGAATTCAATTTATTTCTGTAGTTTAAAATTATACACTTACACAGAGCAGACACCGCAGATATATCTGCGATAGTCACAAAGAATAGCTTATTAAAAGTAGAGGACAAATCTAGCATATATATAGATAAATATACACATACATATATGTCCAGCTTTAGTGCAGGATTGCAGCTGTCAATCACAACTTTTTACTTGTTTACTTTTTATTTTCTGCGAGCATTTGTGACATTCATTAATTCCTCAATATAATTTATTATCAAGTATTGGCTCCTTTCTGCGAAATCCTAGATTTCTTTATTTTTATTTCCTGTTTGTTATTTTTTAATATTTTTTCCTATTTATTATTTTTTAATTTGCACATTGCTTTTTACTAACTATATGGGAGCGCTGGCTCTTATATAAAGCAGGGAAGCTGAGGTTGAAAGGGGGGCAATTGAAAGTTATATCTCAAGCATTATAAGACCTAGAACAGTGCTGGTGTCATATGAAAGATGGAATTATCAGCCATCACGTGACAGAGTTATCTTCCACATGACATGAGAAGCATAGTTCTATGTTTTAAAATACCTGATATAGGTTCCGTGCACTATACACGATCCCACCTAGTGAAAAGCAATGTACAGATTTCAGCTTGCGATAGACAAATGGGAAAGAATTAAGAAGGGTCAAAAAATGGGTGTCGGTGTATCATTTCAAAGAAATTCTAATAAAGCATATTGCAATAAATATTAATGACAAATACTGTGAGAAAATAAAGTTGTTTGCAAGTTTAGTTATGCTTTAAAAAAACATAACGTACAATGCCAGCCTTATGCCAGTCCTAAGGAAATGACTCAGAAATAAGTTATAGTGGCTTACCAGTAAGGCTTGATTCTTCGAATTGCTTTTATGCCTGATGCTTTGATATTTATTTTTGGATAAAGATTACTGGTAAGCATGTCATTCTGAATGGAGAGTATTGTCAGGCAGTTCAGCTGCATATTCCAACACTAAAAATTCCTTTGTTAATACGCATGAAAAAAATTGGGCAGATTTATTAATCTCTTCCCATTGCTGGCATTTTTTGATTTTCCTATTCTTTAGAATGTGCTGGGATGCTGTAAAAAAATTAGAATAGGGTGGAATTAGGAAAAAACTGCATTTGTGTGACTTTCTTACAGGCTTTGTTTTTCACAACATTCACTGTGCAGCCAAAATTAAATGTCACCTATATTTTGTGGGCCGGTATAATTGGTGGTATTCAAGGATATCAAATTTATATAGTACTTTTTACGGTTTAACCCCTTAAAAAATCCAAAAGTATGCTAAAAAAAAAAAAAAATATTGAAGTCTTCATATTCTGACAGCAGTAACTTTTTAATATTTCTGGCTACTGGGATGCATAATGTATTTTTTGTTTGTTTTCAGAGCTATTTGCCATATGGGAAAATATTTTAAATTCTTGTAGTCTGGGCGTTTTCGGCCACGGTGTATAATATATTTATATATATTAAAAAAAAAAAAAAAAACTATTTTATTAGCCTGTGAGGGGCTTGAATCTGCAATCTTTTGAATGCATATTGCATAGACTGCAATACAACTGTATGTAGCCAATGGGGACCTGTCCGGGGTTTTTTTTTTTTGTTTTTTTTACTTTTTTTTTTTTCTTCCAGAACAATAGTAAACAAACATTACAGAAGAACAGTCTGTCTTGTTGTTTACATTAGAGTCAATTGCAATGGAAAAAGCCAGAAGGACCTGGTGTGTATCCAATATAATACTACCGTTAGTGTCCACTGTTCTCATCCTGTGATGGATGACAGCAATGACCCAATTAAAAGTAGTGTGAACAAACCCTAATTCTACAAAGTGCTTAAAGGGGCTTTATCATTTGGAAAAGTCATTTTTAAATAAGCACATACTTTCATAGCCTTTAGAAAGGCTATTCCACACATTCCTTTTGTATGTTAATCGCCTCAGTCATTTTTGAATGAGCCTGCTTTTATTCATATGCTAAATGCTTTCTAAAGGCTATGTAAGTATGTGCTTAGTTAAAAATGATAGAGCTCCTTTAAAACATCTTGAAAAAATAATTATTAGAAGCTCTAGAATAAAAGTTCTCCCACGAACCTGTCAGATGAAGATTTTGAAACAATTGTAATGATAAAGATAAGGAAAAGAATACAGATTAATTACATGTTGATGAGAATAACATTTTTTGTTAAAATCTCCGGCCGAAATGCAAACCCTGCCAAATAGAAAAAAAAATACATCATTTTCCTTAAATTCCTTGAAAGACTGATCTTGGTTCTGTGCCTTATGAAAGAAAGAGCCAAGCAAAACGCACATTATAAACTTTCTACAATACTTTGGGAAGTATAATTAGAATAAAATCATGCTAAAGTTAAGGCCACAACTTCAATATTAACCCTTTTCTGACTTCCGCCATACTACTGTGATGGATGTTGAGTTTTTAAAGATGGCAATTGCTCAATAGCTGAGTGGCCACCATAACTTCCGGGTCTCCGCTGCACTATTGCATTGATCATGTTCATTAACTTCTGAAACGCCTTGGTCATACCTATCCAAGGTGCCATTTTTGTGGCAACGCGTGGGCGCCACCATTTTGCTATGCATCGCTGCCCACTTAAGAGATCCAGGGATGGTGATCCCTTGCCATGATGGCTGGGAGCCTATTTAATCTTTCCTGACTTGTCTGGTATTGTCGTCCATCCCCCCTCCCCTTTCCGACAGCCTAGCTGGGCTTTGAGGAATGCCCCCCTGATAGAACTCGTCTATAACAATTTATTGTCAGAGGGGGTGTTCCTTATTGTTCAGCGATGGCGCTAAGCTGTAAGGAATGCCCCTGCTGAAAGTATTAGTTCATAAAGTAGTACTAGGAGGCGTTCTTCACAGCTTAGCGTCATCGCTGGGCAGTAAGGCGTGCCCCCTCTGACAGTACAGGGCTATGATCTTTGAGGAAGTTAAAGGGTATTCCCATTTCAAGGATCCTATCTATATCGCTAGCTTATGTAAATTAATGACTTTTCCTAAATATATTGCTTTAGAAATGCTGCTTTGTTTTCCTGCTATGTGAACTTATTCCTCCCATTGTTTACACAGCGTTTCCATAATGATGGACCTGTGTGATAGGATAAGTGACATCACTCACTGCTCTACAGCTCTGCAAGCAGGACAATCAGTTCCACTGATTGCAGTTTGCTGATAAAGCCCAGTCCGTTATCTTTCAATGTACACAAACAGATAACACTGAGTCTGTTCTCTAGAAGCATGTGCAAAGTATTTGAACTACACTTATATTAGATTTCTAGTAATTATAATAAATAGTGATATTTCATAGTGTCTTGTTCAGCAAGCTGGGAGGGGGAAATACAGGAAGTGAGAAGAGGAGAGACCAGTGAAAACTGCTGAACCAAGGAGATGGGAAAACCCTACTAACAGAAATGTCTGTGTTGTATACATGTCCTATGGTCACTGACTTGGCATGTTAAGTTGAATCTTTCACATCTAAGAGAATAGCCAACAAGTCTACTAAAACAAATCAAGAAATGAAGAGGAAAGTCCATCAAGACTAACAAAATCAACCTTTTCCTTAACATAAACCTTACTTGATAATATCACAAATTTTACTTTGTGTGTTTGCTTAGTTTCATGATCTCTGTTGCAAATGTCATTTGCTTTATATACCTTATGTGTAATCCATTAATTACTGAAAAAATTTTTTATTTAAAATATTTCAATGCAAAAACAAATTTAATTGCCACACTTTGTATGATCAAATAAAAAACAACAAAGTATGGAACACAAACTTTTTTTTTTTTAGAAATACATACTTGAAGCAGAACAAAACAGCCTTATTATACCATGTTTCAATAGTCTTCAAACAACTAACTTGACAGGTTAACCAGTTAAGGACTGGGTCTAAAAGTGCCTTATGGAGCGCACACAAGAGAAAGAGCGACATTTGGTATTTGAAAAGCAGGTATTCAGGCACCATGTCTCATTTGCACAGGCCCTAGAGAGTCAAAACAATGGAAAACCCTAATAAGTGACCCCATTTTGGAAACCACCTCTGACAGAATTTACCAAGGGGTATAGTGAGCATTTTGACCCCAGAGCTGTTTCACTGAAAAAAAATACTGAAATATCACTTTATCCCCAAAGTTTTCATTTTCGCAAGGGGTTAAAGGAGAAAAAGCCCCCCACAGTTTGTTAAACAATTGCTCCTGAACACAGCAATACCCAATATGTGGTTGTAATCTGCTGTATGAGTATATGGTCAGGCTCAAAATGGAAAGACCACTATTTGGTTTTTCAAGAGCAGATTTTGCTGTTATAGTTTTCGGGTGCGATGTTGCATTTGCAGAGGCCCTAAAGTACAAATACAATGGAAACCCCCCAAAAGTGACACCATATTGGAAACTACACCCCTCATAGAACATATCAAGCATTTTCACAAAACTGGCTTTTGACAAATTTTATTAACATTGGGACATGAAAATGAAAAAAAAATTTTTTCTAATAAACTGTCAATTTAGTCCCAAATTTTTCCTTTTCACTAGAGGATAAAGGAGAAAAAGCCCCCCCCCCCAAAAAAAAAAAAAAAAATAAATAAATAAAAAAATAAAAATAAAATAAAATTTGTTACATAATTTCTCCTGAATAGATGAATCCTCCCCATGTGGTTGTAAACGACTGTATGGGTACATGTTGAGTCTCAAAGTGGAAAGTGCGCTAATTGGCTTTTGGAGGGTGAATTTTACTGGAATAGTTTTCAGGTGCCATATCGCAGTTGCAGAGCCCCTAAAGTACCAATACAATGTAAGCCCCTCAAAAGTGACCCCACTTTATAAACTACACCCCTCAAGGAATTTCACAAGGAGTATTATAATTTTAAGCCTAAAAATGCTTCCGAAAAGTTAATGTATAATGTGAAAATTGAAATTTGTAAAGAAATATGCCATTTTGGTTTCCAATACATTGTACCCACTTTGAGTTATCAGAGACATGTACTCCTAAAACTATTAAGTAAGCTATCCTGGGTACAAAAAAGTACAAAAGTACAAAAAAGTGGGTGTAAACTGCTGCTTGGGCACACAATAGGACTCAGAAGGGAAGGAAACTGCAATTTTTAGTTTTTGGAGTTCAGATTTAGGGGGGCTTTCTGAACCATGTTGTTTTTGCAGATCCCTGGAGGTGCCAGTAAATTGGAATTCTCCAAGAAGTGACCCCATTTTGTAGGGGCAATTTTAGGGTCTCTGCGAACATGCAGTGTCCAAAATCCAACAATCTAAATCTATGCTCCAAAAGCCACATAGCGCTCCTTCACATCTGCGCCCTGCTGTGTGTCAAATGGCAGTTTACACCCACATGTATGACTGGTGTACCCAGGATAATGTAGCTAATGTCATATGTGGGTATAAACGGCTGTTTATGCACAGCCAGCACAGAAGGGAACAAGCGCTATTTTGTTTTTTTGAGTACATGTTAGTTTTTGGATTTCATGAGACTTATGCAGAGCCCCTGAATTGTCAGTGAGTGAATTCTGAAGACTTGTGACCCCATTTTGGAAACTACACCCCTCAAGGGATTTATCAAGAAGTTGGGTAGTGAGCATTTTTAACCCTTCAGTATTACATTCATTTAATTTCAATAAATGATTGCGCAGCTGATATTGAACATTGAAAATTGCAATCTTTCCAGAAGTATGCCATTTCAGTGCCCGATATGTTTTGCCCAGTTTGTGTCAGCAGAAACACACTTCAAAAACTGTTAAGTGAGTATCCCGGTCACAACAGCTTTTGGAGCCTTCATCTATGATACAAGCTGGGCACAACATATTATGCCTTGGAATTACATATTCCTGGAAAAATTGCCATTTTCACTTTTCACAGTCAGCTGCGTATTCATTTCTGGAGAATAAATTATAGCAACTCTTGGATAAATTTCTTCAAGGGTGTAGTTTCTAAAAATTTCAGGGGATTCCACTACTGACATTTCAGGAGCTCTGCAAAAGTTTCATGACATCCAAAAGCTAAACTGTCTAAATCTGTGCACCAAATATCACTCATTCCCTTCTGTGCCCAAACTGCAGTTTATACACACATATGACATTAAGTATGTTATCCTGGGTACATCACTGCTATACATGTGGGCATAACCTGCAGTTTGGGCACACAGCAGGGCACAGATCTGAAGGAGCTCTATGTGGCTTTTGGAGTGCAGATTTAGATGCTTGGTATCTGGACGCCATGTCATGTTTGAAGAGCCTGTAAGGTACCAAAAAAGTGGAATCCCCTAAGGCAGGGGTGCTCACACTTTTTCAGCATGTGAGCTACTTTATAACATGACCAAGTCCAAAGATCTACTACCCACTTCTTGTGGGCGGGGCTGGGACGGGCCTGTGGGCATGGCCGGGCAGGCCTGTGGGCGGGGATGCTGCGGCATCCCCGCCTGCCAGTGTCCGTAGATGACTCTCAGCCTGCGCTGTGAACAAGCAGCACCCCGGCCCCCTCCATACCTACGAGTGGGAAGCGCGTCATCCCCCGGAGCTGCTGCTGCCCGGCCTGCAAGTGTCCAGAGTGCTTGTTCACAGCGCAGGCTGAGAGTCGACTCTCAGCCTGCACTGTGAACAAGCAGACACCAGGGATTCCTGGCTGCATCCCACGATCAACCCATACGTCCATTGCGATTGACCGGTAGATCGCAATCGACGTATTGGGCACCCCTGCCCTAAGGAATGACCCCATTTTTAAAACTTCACCCTTCAAAGAATTTATCAAGGGGTGTAATAAGCATTAATATCCCAGGCGTGAATGCAGTTGATAGTAATTTCCTGTATTTATCTCCCCCCTCTTCCCTCTGGCTGAACGGGGCGAACAACACTTCTGCAGCAAACATCCACTTTGCAATTACTGTAAAAAGCAGCGATTTTTCTTGTGGCATTTCCATTGCAGGCAAATAGCAACGTTTCCTACCCATGGGGCCCCAGCTTTAGGCTTAAGCCCCACATTGTGGAAGCCCAACTTTGTTTCAGATTTTGTGGCTTTTTTTTCAGCCAAAACCAGGAGTGGATTATGCAGAAGGTAGAGAGTCTAAGAGCTTCCTATATATTTCCCATTCCTTTTGTAGACATGCTTGGCTTTGGCTCAAGAAACCGCAACAAAATATGCAACAAAAAAAGCTGCGTTTCCGCATCATGGGGCCTCAGCCTTAAAGAAAAAAAACAAGTATTTAGCATGTATTTTGTGCATGTATAAGTAGAATGTGAATTGAGACTTGCTATGAAAACATTGACTCTTATTGAAGACATAGACAAAATAAAATGAAATTAATAAATGGGAAATATTATGATTCTAAAGTTTATTCAAGTGTTCTTGAAAGGTAAGTAACTTCTTGAAAAAAAAACATGATAAAATAGATTAGTTACATCCCACAATCTTAATAAACACCCACACATATAATTAAATGAAAAAGATTCCACTAGCATACAAAATGATGAATGAGAATAATATAATCATACTGAATGGAATAGTGAAATCATTATTCTTTAGTTACATTATATAAAACATGCAACGCAAAACGCAGCAATAATAATTGTGTTTAAACCAAACACAAATAACAATAGTCTAAACCAATTTACATCAAATTGCAGTATTTTTGTATAACTTATTTTTTAGTTTTCTTCCAGGTTTATGATAACTGAGGTTAGGTTTGCAATGAATGTGAGCACAAGCACAATACTTGGCATAGGTACTGGAAAATTCTCCCAACATTTAAAGGGAGTCTGTCAGCTGGAAAATTGGTATCAAACTAATTATAGTAACTTGTAGTGCTGTTTCTACACTTTCCAAAAATGTCTTTCTTGAATTCAAAGTTTTTATTGAAGATTTTGCAATATAAAGAACAAAATATAAAACAGACAATCACAAGCGACAGGGCTATCACACGCCCCAAGAACATAAGAACACAGTGTAAAACAAGGGAAATTTTTTTTTTAAAAAAAAACAATCATTAGAAGAAAACAACAAAGAGGGATCAGCACAAGGCCCTCGGGGGGGGGGGGGGGGGGGGAGGGATCCTAGGAGGCCAATAGAAGAGAAGTCGAAAAATAAGGAATAAAAGGGAGAAGAGGAGAGAAACGAAAAGCGGAAAAAAAAGGGGGGAGGAGGGAGGGTAAAAGGGTAGCAGATAGAAGACAAGTTAAAACGCCCCCTACCGCCAGATCAATCGACCAGCAACCAGAGGGTTGCTCAGGAGAAACTAGTATCCAAGTGTCTGTAGTGAACAATAAGAGCGTTAGTCAGAGGGGAGGTCATGTTGGAACATGAACCAGTAAAACCAGGTTCTGATATACACCTCAGTTGTGCCATGCAGGAAAGACATAAGATTCTCCATTCGCATTATCTCGACCTTCGAAATCCAGAGGGAGAGAGGAGGGGGTTCAGCTCGCTTCCAAAAAAGCGGGATGCATGCCCGGGCAGCAAGGACCAGAAACCTGAGCAGGGAGCGTTTAAAGACTTTTACCGAAGACTCACAATGATTGAGGAAAACCAGAACAGGGCCTAAGTGGTGAGAAGTTTCAGTGAGTTGAAGGGTTATCCACTTGATCCCTTCCCAAAAGAACGACAGGGCTAGACAAGACCAGAAAACGTGACGCATGCTGCCCTCTTCTTCGCCACATCACCAACATAGCGGAGAGACCTGGGGAAACATAGCATGTACTCTCATAGGTACGCTATACCATCAGGAAAGGATTTTGTAGCTAACCTCCTGGTAGCGAGAGCTGATAGAACTAGCATGAGGGAGGCGACAAATATGCCTTCGCTGGTCTTGAGAGAGAGAGAGGGATAGATCAGATTTCCACTTAAGCATGAATGGGGGGGGACAAAATCCTCTGGAGGTTCGATCAGAAGTTGGTAAGTGAAAGAGAGAGAATGGCGAAGGTGACTGGTGCCAACGTAAATTCTCTCCGAGGGAGTAGGTTCCGTGCGGGAACTCTGCGGGAGCGGGGAGAGAGTGCAAGAAGTGGTGGAGTTGCATCTCCTACCAGGAGTCCAAAGGAGGCAACTGAAAAGGAGCCTGGGGGCTTAAAAGTGTATTCCATCTCCCCTCGTCACAAAGGTGGCCGACACGGAAGATCCTGTGGCGGCGCCAGTTGCGGAAGACAAGGTCTGACATTCTGGGTGGAAAGTCAGGATTACCTAGCACCAGAAAAAGAGAAGAGTTTTTGGGGAGAAGAGCAGAGCGAACAAGGCCATTGGAGCAGATCCGAAGCGTGGGGCCAATGGTAGGATGTGAGAAAAGGGACGATAAGGAGGAAGGGTCCAACCATGGGGCTACCTGCAGAGGGATCGGAGAAAACGCTTGCTCAATATAAACCCAGGGCTTAGAAATGACATGCCTACACCAGTCCACGACAGGAGCCAGATGGGTAGCCAAGTAATAGGACTTCAGGTCTGGGAGGGATAAGCCACCGCAACTCTTGGGGCAAAAGAGAAGAGCCTTACTCACTTGGCCAGATAAACTGCAGCTGGATGGAAGTGAAGGATCTAAGAAAGGACATAGGGATGTGGATGGGAAGCGCCTGCATCAGGTAAAGAAGACGGGGTAGAATGTTCACTTCAAAGATGGTGCACCTCCCAAACCAGGCAGCATGGCAGCTCCATTGAAGATCTTTATTTCATTCTTATGCAAAGTAGCTGAAAAAGGCTTTTGGGGCATTTCTTCTCCTGCTGGGGCTTTACTCTCCACACTAGATAATCGCCCCTAACTGCTACCCAGCTCCATCCCCATTGCTTGTATGACATCTTCTATTTAGTCTGAACATAGGGACAGTTAGGTCTGGCAGAGCAAAACACACCCCTAAGGCCCCTTTCATCTAATTTACATAATAATAAAATATTCATTTTCATAAAAATCGAGTCGTACAAGGGCTTATTTTCTGACATACCCTCTAAGTCTCACCTGCTCATAGACTACCATTAGTCAAACATATTACAAAAACTGTGCTTTTCTCTGGTGTGAATTTTCCTTTGAGGTATTGAAAAGTGTGGTCCAGCTTTACATTCTGAAAGAAAAGGGTCACACATTCCTAAATGCCCCCTGTCCCCACTATTCATAGTGCTTTTGGTGATTTACATATGTAATTTGGTTTAACCCTGATACAAAAGTACACTCTTTTGCTTCCTTTTTCAAAGCCACAGTTACATAATATAGCACAGATATGTAAGGCCACAATGCCCACAGTTCTTTGCTTATTGTTATTTCTTTTAACCCCTTCCCTTCCCGGGCGGCCGCCATAGCTGCTGGGTGTCTACTGCTTTAACCAGTAGACAACCGGCTCTCATGCCTCCGATCGGTCCCCGGACCGATCAGAGGCATTAACCACTCCGGCGCCGCGGTCAAAGGCGCCGGAGGCGCCATTTTCCCGGCGGCGCATGGGCGCCGCCATTTTGCCAGAGATCGCCGGCTCCTGGAGCATGCTCCAGGGCTGACGTCCCGTTGCCATGACAGCCGGGAGCCTGTATTAGGCTCCCAGGCTTGTCTGCAAATCCTCTCTTTTGCAAGCTGGTCTATGCAGCCTGCAAAAGAAAGGATGATTTTTTGCAATGCATTGCAATGCATTAGCATTGTAATGCATTGCATTAGTGATCAGACCCCCTGGGGTTCAACATCCCTAGGGGGTCTAATAAATGCAAAAAAAAATATTAAAAAAAAGTAAAAATAAAAATAAAAAAAAATATAAAAAGTATTAAAAGTTCAAATCACCCCCCTTTCCCTAGAACACATATAAAAGTAGTTAAAAACTGTGAAACATATACATGTTAGCTATCCCCGCGACCGAAATCGCCCGCTCTACAAATCTATAAAAATATTTTTCCTGTTCGGTAAACGCCGTAGCGGGAAAAATAGTCGAAAGTGCCAAACTGCCGTTTTTTCACTGTTTTGATTCTGAAAAAATTTGAATAAAAAGTGATCAAAGCAGTAACATTTCCCGAAAATGGTAGAACTAAAAAGTACACCCGGCCCCGCAAAAAAAGACGCCCTATGCATCCCCGTACACTTACGTATAAAAAAGTTACGGCCGTCGGAATATGGCGACTTTTAGAAAAAAAAAATTTAACACAGTTTTGGAATTTTTTTTAGGGGTTAAAATGTAAATAAAACCAT